>NC_056728.1:586341756-586376756 GCF_019279795.1 Protopterus annectens
GGATTCGTCCTTTCACTTCACAGAAAGGGCCATTCGAATAAATAACTGTCTCCCTTTCAAAGGTAAACACATATATATCTATATAGGTGTATATGGACTTTCATCTATAGATGAAATTGGGAACATAACCACAACATATATGTCCACATGCACCATTGATGGGTTTGAGAGAACATACATCTGGCACAGATAGGTATACCCCACACAGCCAAACATGTCTGGCCTGCAGTACACTACCAACCTTAGCAGATCCCATAACCAGGACCCTACACGACAAGGGCAGTACATGTTTACAGTACTCCATCCCGCATGTAGGATGTCAGGCTGGCATTACTAACATATCATGCGGTACAGTCAAGTGAAGTGTCATGCTTGGGGGAACCCCCTGGGCATCCACAGTAAGTAGCTGGGATCCCTCATACGATTCAACAGAACTACACCTGACAATGGATCCACCAATGTTGGCAAGGATGACCACAAATCCACCATGTCAGCTGTGAACTACCACCCGGTAGCCTGATGACCCTTGTCTGCAGGGACATGGAACATATCAACAATGAACCCATGGCCATTGTCAATGATAATCTTAACACACGGGACCCCGCCAATGTTGGACTTGTCAAAGGCAGAGAATACAACCTGAACCTGGTATACCTCCTTGATGCAATCATGACAGGGGTAGATGAAGGTTAGGAGGTGCACAATGCCTATGTAGATCATAGCAGGCTTTTGTACACCATCCCACATGTAGGAATGTGTGTAGATGTTAAGGGATCTACCTCCATTCACAGAATATGTTTCCACCAGGCCTGCTTGGCAAATGCTAACATTTCACAGGTGCCATCCCGTGGACATACAGTCCTTCACAGATCATAGATGTGTTACTGCCCTCCTCCACACAGTAGCGGTGTGCAGCACTACTGGGGTTGCTATAACTCACTGGGTGTGGCTGTTGTGGACACATCCGCCATCATTGCAGTTACTGTTGTGTCTACCCCCCCCCACATAGCTGTCTGTAATACAGTGCATTGTATGTTATCAGGTTGTTAGTTTTAGTTTACACCATTCAAAGTAGGTGAGCGCCTCACACCCTCCTAGGGGTAGGGCTATGCCACCAGCATTGGCACACTCATGTTACTGAGGTAAGGATTGCAGTAGAGTGGGGAAAGGGACATACACTCTGCTGTTAGCATGTTCAATGTCATCCACATTGCAGACTGCAAATACAGCAATGTGTGATTGTGCCTATCCTGTCTTGGTGGGATTACATGGGCAACAGATGTGTTACCTGCAAGAGGACATACTTCAATGTGTACAGTCTTGTATCTGTACTGCATTGAAACCAAAGGCTCTGTGTGCTGTACCCAGCCATGTCATGTGTACCACCCACTACACTTACTGGTGTCCACTGTAGAAGGCCTGCTGACACCACTATACCCATCAATCATGTGGCACATGGACAAACACAACACAATCAGAATAGATAATGGTGAAAACAATACAACATTGTTAATTACAGCTATAATGCATCATGGCTGCACAGCTGCACCTTCCAAGATATTAGCATTTCACTTTACTGCTGACAACATGCTACACAGCATTCCATTGTTACACTGTTGCACAGTCACCCTGTGCATCAGCACCATGTTAGCCTGTCCCTCCATCGATGTTACAGATGCGGTACAGGTATCATCATATGCACAGGGTGTGTTTTTGGTTTGTTAGAGGCCCTAGGCTGAGCCATACAATTGACAGAGTGTGTGTGTGTGTGTGTGTGTGTGTGTGTGTGTGTGTGTGTGTGTGTGTGTGTGTGTGGGCATGCGAGCATGTGTGGGGGTGTATGTGTGTGCCTGTGTGCATGCATGTGTGCGTGCATTTGTGTGTATGCGTGTGTGCACGTGTGGACATGTGGGTGTGCACGCATGTGTGTGTGTGTGTGTGTGTGTATTTGAGCATGCATGCGTGTGGACAGCACCCCCTACAGTGCTGGGGCTGGTACTTCCACTACGGGAGTGGCTGTGACTGGTGGGATGTTCACGGCGACCTCCAGCTGCTGGTGTTGCTGGCATATGTCCATGTGGCCATCGCAACCATCCTGCCCTGTCCTGATGCATGGATATGACATTGTGGATGAGATCCAATGTCTCACCCCACCATCTATCCATGACCTTGGTGTAATTACCAATGGCACCTGCTAGGTCATGGATGCTGTCAGTTACAGATGTGTGATGAGCCCTCTGTGACCTTAGACCATGTTTGGTGTACTGTTCCTTTTGTGTCTGTGCCTCCATGACAGCCTGGAACATGCATGTGGTTGACATAGATGTGGCACATCTGCCAGGTGCATGATGACCAGTGGTGCTCCGTTGAGCACCCCTGAACATCTGCCTAGGTGGTACCCTGCTGGGCATCTGGCTATGGCTGCTGTGTCCTGACACAAGTCATAGATACCACACTGTCCTGGCCAATACCAACTGTAGACTGTCCCTCAGCTAAGGCTAATTGTGATGAGGTGTGTAGAGGTAGTGTGACTGTGTGTGTGGATGGGGTGGATACATGTGGGATGTCAATTGGTGGCCCAGCAGCAGCCCCTGATGACCCTGCCTGTCCCTCAACACACCTATCCTCATGGTCACTGTCTGTACCAGTGACATCAGATTCCCTGCAGGAGAGACCCAGCCCCACCTCGTCACCTGTGAGGGGAAAACAGGGAACAGACTGTAAGACCTGTACATCACCGCTAAACAGTACATACACACACACACACACACACACACACACACACACACACACACACACACACACACACACACACACACACACACACACACACGTGTGTGTGCAGACATGGCCACGCACACACCTGCAGTCGACATACATGACAACCCACACACCCCACCAGACAGCACTTACAGACAGCTCCAGTACCCCCATAACACACACAATAGCAGGTGATGGTGCAGTACAGTATCACACACAAACCTGTAATTGCACACGTCAGCATGCAGAACATGTGGTGCTGAACAGCATGCAGTGAAACTGTAGTCGATCCCTGTTACTAACATTATACATGGCTGTGATGCATGGCTTCTGTTATTAGGTGATGGCCCTCCCCCTGGAACACACTGCACCCATGTCCACAGCAATGCTGTGCATCTGTTCAGCACCCTGGCATGTACTGTGCACCATAATTCACAGGTGTACACATCATTTCAGGATGTGTATGTGTGTGACAGTTATGTTTTCTCTGCTGCTCACAACCTCTGTGTGTTTCTGGATTATATGGGGACACGTGTTTAGTGAATGACTGATGTGTATTCACAGATGTCATCATCAGTGATGCATGTATGGGTGATAGAATACCATTAGACCAACCACAGACACAATGTACAATATATAGGGTGTGTAGAGACCATTATTGACATGGCACTCTCTTCCATGACATGCATGACATGCCATGGTGCAACACTACTGCATATGGCAACACTACACACACCTGATATGTGACATATGACCTAGGCAGTCAATTGCATTACAGGCCATATGTGTCAGTTATGCAGATTCTGGTTAGGATGCATACCGTTTGTGGGTGCATATGTGTGCACACACATATCATGATGGTGTGTAGCAGTAACTGCTATGTGTACTACTGAGGTCGCTATACCTGGCAGGGGTATATTAGCATGGGCCATCATTATGTAGTTAGTCAGTCAGGCCTGAAACTGTTCCCCAAACCTGCATGTTTGCATGCTAGCACGTGCACAGCCCTCGGAGGTTATACAGTACCATCACTAGTACCGTGGAGTCAGGGTTATGTCTGCCACACTGCCTGACCTTGACTGTGTGCAGATAGAGCTATTCTCAGTGGGTTTGTCTCTCCCCTCCAGTGCACTGTTGCGTTTCAGGATGACACACCCTCACCATCTCCTGCTACATTGCAAATGCTTGACATCTGTGGCCTAAAATGTATTTTAAGGGAAACAAACAGTATTTACACTTGATTAGGTTCATGAATCTTCACTAAGACATTCTTGGTTACTTTTTGCAAGTTCATGTTTCTTTTTTGAAAACGTTTTTATGTTTGACACCCTGTCTTCACTAAGTGGACATTTATTTATGCTTTTAATGTAATACAACTTTAAATGTGAAGGTATGTCAGTGGGTTCAATTAAGGCAGCTGTTTGTTATTTTGTAACACACACCCCTTTTTTGGGTTTTAAATTGTGTTTGATGATTTTTTCCCTTTGTCTGAAGAAGTCTTCCTACTAAGGGAGACGAAAAGCGCTTTACTTTTACATTTTCTAATAAACCTTTGGAGTTTTACACCTGCTGGTTCGGAACCTTTTGGTTTGTTTTTTGACAGTTTGTTTTTCTTCAGTTTTGGAATTGTTAGTTGCCTTCACATGTGTGTCATATTGCAGTAACCCAAATTAGGAACACCTTGTGTACTGGCAAATTCCCTGCCAATGCAGGGCAAACATGCAGTTGTACAGTGGCACCAGCATTGTACAGATTGGGAAGTCATCCCTGGGTTGGGGTGAGGTGTGGATTGTGCAGCACATGCATCATAACTGCAACTTACTGGACTTCCCCAACATGGTGCTGGTACATCAGATCACATTGCAACACACGGTTTTGGTAATGTCCCACCATTATGCAGGTCATATCTGTATTGAGCCCTGACTGATGTTGCCTGTGGTACACATAGGTTCATAGGTGAGTACTGGTCTATTGGTCCTGGGGCCTACATAACCCTAGCCACAGGGGATCCCAGCCATGTACCACCAAATAATGTTATTCCCCTGTGCTCCTGTCAGGCTGTGGCACAGATGTACTACCCAGGGTGAATTCCCTATTTTCCATCCAGTTGAGTGTTTTGTAAAGAGGGCCAATGAGTAGCATTGCCATACATGAATGAGTAGTCTGTTCCAGAGTGTGGGAATTCCCCAGGACAAGGCCCTATCCCTCCAGTATGTTCTGTGCAATTTGTTGATGAGGTTTAGGACCCTGGAGCATGTGTAGCATGTTCAACTGCTCTGTGTATGACATAGCTGTGTATGTTAGGCAGATGTCAGCTGTGCCTGGGCAATGTGCACTGGAGTGTAGCCACAGTTGTCTGAGATGGTCTGTGTATTGTATGTGTTTGAGGCTGGTAATCCCAATAGTGAGGTGTGTGCTCTATCAGTGAAGATGTACAGCATGCATTATGAGTAGGTGTGTTGGATGTGTCCATGGCCTACACCTTAACTATGACATGCACAGTGAATTGCCAAGCATAACCTTAAACCATACTGACCAGCATCTGGCCGCTGCCTTGCTGGTATCCCAGAGATACCTACATTGAGATGAGATAGAGCTGATGTCAGTGGCCACAGCTGTGACATTGCTATAGGGTGGGTGCAATATTACAGTAAAACACCAGTTGAAGTCCACAGTACTACAGATTATGCATAACTGATTATCTGTACTACACAGCAACAGACTCCACATCCCACATATGCATGCTCTACCTGCACAGATGCATACACAGCAGTGGTCTACTGATATGCCCTGGAACCTTACCTGCATGCTTCATGCCTGGTGTGTGGGTAGCACCCACCTCCATGACTGTATATGTCTGTAGCTCTTGTGGGTGGGCAGGTGCTACCAGGCTCATGAGCAGCTCCTCCACTCTGATGGGGGGGGTGGATGTTATGCCCCCCTGTTGCAAGGTGGTCACCCCGCACAGTGACATACATGGCGGAGCAGGTCACTACAATGATGGCGGACCTGCTCATACGTACAGCTGTGCATCCCCACCTCATTCACCCTGTGGACCACATCGTTCCACATGGCAATCCACTCATGCTGGTCCTGGCTTGTCCTTGAGAACAGCAGCTGGTAGTGCTGGATGATGCTGGTGAGTATTATGTCATCCTCAGCTGCACTGTAAGTGGGATTCCTTGGGTGTGCCATACTCCCTGAAAGACATAAAGATGGAAATATGTCTGAGCAACTCATATGGCATGTTTACCATAATACAATAGACATATCAGTCTCCCACCACCATATCAGCTCCAACTTAATGTTCATACAACGCAAGTGGTATGTCTCCGGTTTATCTACCATTGGGACATATATTGTATTGTACAACTCTTTCTACTATGTGTTTATAGGCATTCTCCCTGTGGGGACACTAGAGTTGCTGAGCTGTTAGAGTATTTCACCTGCATGCCATTGTCACTGCCATTATGTTTCCACATATGCATGTGGTATGCTTCCTATGTGATTGCTACACATCTGCCATTCTCTGTTATTGAGGATAGCTATGCATGCTGTAGGACATGTTCTGGGAATGTGTGGACTATTACAACCCACATATGTTCCATGACAGTTACACAACAGTATGTGTAGGGGTTATTTGCCAGCAGGATCACCACTCCCACCTAATGTGCATATGTTACCAGTCCACATCACATCCGTGACCCGCCATGGAACCTCATTATCTACTGTTCTGGAACTACATTCATGTGGAACTACTCAGGGGATGGTGTTCTCCCCCCATGGAGCACACACAGACATATGTCTGTCACCCAGTTAGGTCCAGGGTCTTGTGCATAGGGAGCTTCACAGAGACATGGGGTATGTGCTACATCACTTGGAGGCATACAGTACACATACACACGGTTAGACATGCATGTTCCTCCTGCTCAGCCCACAGCCCAGGCACTTTTATGACCATGTAGATGCTGTCATGACTGTCCATGGGTGGGCACCATGTTCCCTTTGTTCCCATATGGGGGCTCAATGCCCTCCACATTCCAAATGGAACTACCCATCCACAGTGTTTAACCACCATGTGTCATATACCAGCCCTGTATGCTGCTTTGTTTGTCACTCAACCAAATCTACATACCAATATGTGCCTAATACCCTTCACCAACATATATATCCCACCTTCTCAAACAGTTGCTATGTGTTCCCAACATGGGTTACACACCACACTCCACACTCCATGTTGCAGCCATCTACTGGTGTGTAGATATGTTGTGTATTGATGTGTGATGTTCTTTCACACATGTCATGGCAGGGGACATATACTGACACACACATATATATATATATATATATATATATATATATATATATATATATATATATATATATATATATATATATATATATATATATATATATATATATATATATACCTATGCATGTCAATATTATGTATATGTGTGTATGTGTCTGTTTGTGTATATATATATATATATATATATATATATATATATATATATATATATATATATATATATATATATATATATATATATATATATATATATATATATATACAGACACACACACATATATATATATATATATATATATATATATATATATATGCATATATGTGTAGATATCATTATGTGTTGTTTATATACCTATATATATATATATATATATATATATATATATATATATATATATATATATATGTATAACTGTCTGAGGTTCTGTAGACATACAGAGCTGTGAATATGTATCACACATATATGTATCTGTATGTGAGGTGCATACAAACATCTGGTCCACTCTCTTGTAACTCTCTTACCTTCACAGCTGAGCTGTTCTGCCTTGTTGCAACACAGACAGGTGTCACGTGTGAACACAGACTAACATTATGGGGGTATATATGGTGACAGATTTTGGATAAGCATATTATACTGCTATGGCAGTTGGGCATGCTATGCTACACTTTAACATGACTGTCCTGCAGGTGGTGTGGTCTCACACCCATGTGTCTATCATGGCAGTATTAATACCACCACCAGCAGTAGGCCACAGTAATGTACAGAACACAGATATCATGGGTCACATCTTTGCCATTCACTGCTGATCTGCACAGTTGACAGGTATGTCTCACTGCCCAGGGGGACTGACACTATTGTCCAGAGCAGTTGTTGAGCAGAACATCATTACAGGAACAAGTACTGATGGCACATATATAGCATTTCACATTATACATCATATTATTCTATGCCATATACTACATGCAAGTAAATACATATTTGTTTCACATGCCTTTAATGTTTTTTCCACTGTAACAAAACCATGAGCTTTGTTACTTTTATTAAAGTTATTTTTTTTTGTCTTTCTCTCTCTCTCTCTCTCTCTCTCTCTCTCTCTCTCTCTCTGTCTCTCCAGTAGAGTGATTGAGCTGGTTTGAATAGATTGCAGCATGCTTTTGTAGGTATTGCACATGATCAGGTGATGGCCTCTGCACCAGTCAGTGTCCACCAGTTGCTAATTGCATGCAGCCTGCTGTGTAGTACTTCAGATAACTACTGTCATGGCAACCCTGTACTTTAAAATGCTGACTTCTGTGGGCATTTTCCCTTCACCTTTCCAGTATGGATGACATCCGTCCTGTGTGTGGATATCAGTGTTACAGACAGCAGGTAGGAATACACCTTACAACAGAACCTGCAGACACAGGCCAAATCCACATTTGGGTAAGTTTCCAGACCTACCGACAGCACGAGTAGTGTTGTTTTGTGCATTGTATCTTGCTGGTCTTACAGGGTTTCTGTGTACATGGTACCTTTGCATGGAATGTTTTCTGTTTGTATAGCTCTCAACTGTGGGCCTATCCATATGATACCAGGAGGACTGGCTGTTAGGTTTTGTGCACCACACAGGTATTGTCCCAGATATATCAGTGGCATTCTGTCCATTGAGTGCTATTAGTACATAGGTACATCCATTTGTATTTCCATGTCGTATTCCTACATAAGGGTATGCTGCAACAAATCCTGCAATGTAAGCAATTTCCAGGGTGTGTAACAGCAATAATGTGAATATGGCCCTATGTTCCTGCCTCTGTCCTCCACATATATGCCAGTCTTTGTCCTGCTGATACAGAAAGGGGCTGTTAGGTAATGGCCTATCATTATTTACCACTAGCATTACTGCTATCATCCCAGTCATGTCATGAACTCCCACACCAACTGTTGGGCCAAGTCCATATATAAAGGGGTAACAGCTGGAGAACACATATGTGCTCTTGTACATTCCAGAAGTAAATGTGTGGTACATAGTGTTCCTTGCCGTTGTACAGCCTTTTAAGGGGGGGGGGGTATATGCCATTAACCTAGGCTATGGCATCTTTTCAGGGATATAATTGTTAAGACGAGGGTCATACAGTGTGATAGTGAAATGTTAGGTTAAGCAATGTTATGTACAAGATACTGTGACATTAACACAAGTGCTACCGCCCCATAGGGCTTGACTACAGGGTGTAATTGGTGGCTGCTGAACTAGATCTGTAATTGTTGATTGTTACTTATCCTGAAGGCAGATCCTGTTTCTACTGTTGTACTAATTGAAGGCCTTGGCCCAGACAGCATAGTATGGTATATATACACATTGCTTGCATCTACTGTTTTGTGTGGGCCTGGCATTCATGACTGATTACATATTTCAAACCTTATGTGGTGTCAAGTACTAGCGTACATTATTGTATAGTACAGGAATAAAGGTTATCTGTGTATGCATACCTGTGTGTGGTGTCATGTCCTTTGAATTGTGGGTGGGAATATGTTTAATGTCAGTATTCTCATTTGTGGGAATGGTTGCCACACTACACATTTCACAGGTGGCAGTTAAAGGGCTTGTAGCTGAGGGATATACTTTGCACCCTGTACTTCCACACTACTTCTACATATGTATGGCTACTAATACCTTTTGTCTGTGTATATGTGTATGTACCTCTGTATATCTCATATAGCTATATCTACATATATATATATATATATATATATATATATATATATATATATATATATATATATATATATATATATATATATATATATATATACATATGAATATATTTATGTATCTATATACAATTGATCTTATATGATTATTTGTGAGTCATACATATATATTTGCAAAATGGACAGCTATGTATGGGGCGAGATTTTTTTGTGGGAACAGATTGCCCTTTTTTTAGGTGAGAGTGGGATGTTGGGGAGGGGTAGTAGGTATATTTGGGGAGATAGGCTGGGTAGGTTAACAGACAAGACAAACAAGACGCATACAGGAGCAGTATATGACACATGTGGGGGGTAAACACCTTGGATGGGGCGGTGTGTTTGGAAGTCGCAAGCCCATGAGCCCCAACTGGAAACAGTGGGACTGAGTTCCCCACCCATGAGCAGTCACCACTGCACCTTCATGGCCCCAAAGGTGGCTGTGCTGGGGGCTGTGTAGGAGGGGCAGGCTCACCCTCTAATTGTGCCACTCGGCCCTCAAGCTGGCATTGCCGGTCTCAATACTCCAGATCAAGCTCCCTATATACCACGGGCTGGACCTGTTGACAGGTGACAGGTTCCCCTCTGTGCCCACTCTGAAGGAGGGCGAGCACCATCCCCTGCAGCAGTTCCACCCGAAAGTGGTGCAGGGCCCAAGGAGGAAGAAGTCCCAGGCCCCAGATGTGCTGGTGCCCGGTGCCATGGCCAGCTGAGGTGGGACAGGTGGGTCTGCTGGGACCGGCCTTCCCATACGAGTTATGTTGTAGTAGGTTTATGACAGATATGGGTTAACAGTCAACAGCATTTAGGATTAGTTATAACAGCATGCATAGGTATTCCCATTAACCCAAAACACTAGATTTAACACAGTTGCAGAGCAAGCAGAACACATGCATATATGGAACAACAGTGACCATTACAAGATCATGCAGGTTTCATTGATGGCAACAGGCCACCAATATGGGTGTATTTTAACATGGCACATGCAAAGAAACAAATGTGAATATTTATAAACCATTAGGACATATATCCCAACAAAAGTTTGGAGTGTACACATACCAGTTGAGGAGTGTCATTGGATTATTTTTCACATATGGTAGGGGTGAGAGAGACAGTTCAAGTAACAACTAACATATCCTTGTAGTTTTCACAACATTCTTAGTCACTGCAGTGAACTTTCCCTTACATGTATTATTACACTACCCAATGGTCTTATATTGTACACTGGTATGTTTATAGATTATTATATATGTGACCTGTGTCTTACATACAGGCGTGACAAGATGCAGGTGTTAATGCAACATATGTTAAGAATTGCCGTCATACACTTTGGGTGAGGTGCTAGAATGACAGGTTTGTTTTCATATACATTCTATGACTATGTACATGTTTGACTATCAGTTATATGTCATTAACAGCTGCCTACATTTCTTGGATCATCACACTGATTTTTCAGGGGGACGGGGTACCAGGCTAGTGATATGGGCCATTTATCTGGACATGCTGGACAGATTGGAACAGTTGTGGGGTATGAATATGTATACGACTTTCAGTTTGAACCTTCTAGCAAATTATGTACAGTTGTTGGGTGTAATTATGCATACAGCTTTATATCTGAACATTGTAACAATATATATATATATATATATATATATATATATATATATATATATATACAGTTGTGGGGTATGATTATGCATACAACTTAGTAGCACTCCCAGGATTCAAACCCCTGGTGTGTGAGACAAAAAATATAGCTAACATCACAGTACACTGTGCTATCAGGGCACTGATGTAAAACTTTCTACTATTTTCTATCTAAGTCTCCCTCACTTGTACAATATGACTGACCTCTTGGCATTTCCAACATTGTTCTGCAGGACTTTATGCACTTTTTATCTGTATACCACAGTGTGGGTGACACTGCTTAAAATACAACAACACTATTAATAGTATGCAACAGTTCACCAAGATATGACAGAAGAGTAAACAGAAGCACTCCAGGGGTTATACCTTTATTCACAGAGTATTACACATTTATTTCTACTAGAACAACACTTTCTACGGCTCTTATATTTATTTGTTATGACAGTACATGCAGACTAATTACTAACCTGCTTCACAACACAGCTTTTGCAACCTAGCATCATGGGCTTGCTGGTTCACAGCCCGCTCATCTGCAGCTGTCAGAGAAATACAGTGATACTTAGCCATACCTATTCATAGTATACACAAGCTAGGCAATTCTTAACTAACTTAGAATGAATACTTACTCAGTACTGGGGCATTAGCCATCTGCCGGAACTTCTGCATCCACTGTTCCAGTGCATCCCCCCTCCATCACTTCAGGTCAGCATGGTGGTGCCTGACTTACTCAACAGTCTGGGGATACCTGTTGTACTGGTGAGATCACAGGCGAGACTGTCCCAGGCCTCCTTTTTATACTGCGAGCCCTGGTACTGGCCCTGCAGTAGTCTCTCCTAATGGTGTTTTACCAGGAGCCATACCATGATTTTTGACTCCTGGATGCCCCAGCGCTGCGCTCTAAAATGAGTGCCTTCACCCACACCAGCAATTCTGCCTGCAGTAGGAAGCTACAACCAGTTATGGAACTTATTCCCGCCTGTGTGCTTTAAATACGGCCAATTACCCATACTTTTTTTAGTGATTGGCCAGGTTTGAAAAGGCTAAGCTATGGACACACCTGCTTACCTAAGGTTGGCAGTGCTTAATGAGGTATACCACTAGGCAGATTGGATTGGCTCCCCTACACATTGCTTACTCTTACTAAGTTGAGCTGTGCTGCAGTCAGCATTGCTTAATAGTTAATTAACACTATATCTGCCTTTTGGCAGTGATTTATTATTCATTACAGGTTCTGTATGTGTCTGGTATTCATGATTCTACACTCCTACTACTTCTAGACTTTATTACAATAAGACCTCACATCTATGCTTACTGCAGTACTCCATTTCACATATTTATTGTATGTAGTGGGTTATACCACTTCTCACTGTACATAGATTCAGTTCACATGTTTGGTTTGATTTTCCTGTGGTGAGGATTAGATTGCTGATACCTCATTCATATGTATTGCTATGATGGCTTAGTGGTTAACTCCTGTGAGTACAGGGTACTGAGTTCAAGCTTTGCAGAGGCAGTTTATTTTGTTGCTGGGCAGAACATGGGCTGTTGAGTACAGAGTGATTAAGGCACTTTAAAGCAGTTGTGCACAGGTTTGTGCAATGGTAAGCACTGCTAACCTCCGGTTACAGTTTCTTACACTCAGTTAGCTTCTACTTTGCTTAATCTGTGTAGGCAATGCTTACCCCCACGCAAATGCACTTAAACACGCTTACTAGTGCTTATATATGAACACGCTTACTAGTGCTTATATATGCTTACTACTGCTTATTTGTGCTTAAACCTGCTTACTAGTGCCTTATTCATTATGTCACTGACACTTCACATGTGCATTTAATGCAGTACTCCAGTTCACATTTAAATGTTATTTAGTAGGTTATTCTGCAAAAAGATGTAAAAATATGTCCATATACAGATTTCACATGAAAAATGATATGTGCTGCAGTGGGACTCGAACCGGGAATGTTCGCTAGGTGGATGATCTGACCACTACACTATTGCTGTGCTGCTTCATCTGCATATATATTCCTTGTTATCCTCTTCAGCCTTTTCAGATGCTTTAACCATAGCTAAGTGATGGGCACACCAGTATACCTACTGTTAGCTGTACTCGGGGTTTAAAAAAAAAGTAAAGGGGTTTCCACTTTTTATTTTTATGTCCTGGTGCTGTTGTACACATGAGGGACTGTTGGTGGGGACATGCGGACACCTATGAGTGGACTCACTCATTTATTTACATTTTCTGCTGTTCTGCTTTGCAGGGGCTCATTCTGAGAGCTCTGTTCTCAGACACACCCCCTGCACTTGTCCATGCTCCATGTAGGATTACGAGGTCAGGCAGCACGCCTTCATTAATATGCATGGTGCGCTGCTGTCCTCCTCCTAAACTGCCGCTTCCATGCAGGAATAGATTAGTCTTGCACGGAAGATTAGTAAATCTGGGAGTTTATCTAGTTGTGTTCTTATCAGCTTGGATGTTTGCACACCTGTTACTGTCATTCCTAATCTTGATGGGACTGATGATAATTCACATGAATGTATTGATCTTAATTGTTCCTTGCTTGATCTATATTGGATAACAATGTGTTCATTTTTGGTGGTTATTTTTATCTTCAAAGATTAGGTGTAACAATGGGAACAACCAGTGCAAATAGTTACACAAATGTTGTGATGGCACAATGGAAGAAGGAATATGTATTGAATGCCAACAAATTCTTGTCATACGTTAGGTATTATAGAAGGTTTGTGGATGATGTCTTTATATTATGGGATTGCTCATTAGATCTTTTGCATGAGTCCGTTCATTATCTAGAGAGCAGTGCAACCTTCATTAGATTTGCTATGCATTATTTTTATAAAGAGATTGATTTTTTTTAGATGTCCGTATACTCAAAATGAATAATAGCAATATAGAGAAATCTATGTATAGGAAACCTTGTTGGAAGAATGGCCTTCTGCATCGAATGAATATTCATCCTGGACGTGTTTATCATAAGGTAGCTAAAGGGCAGCCTTTAAGGGTGTCCAAGTTGCATACTAATGATCCATGTATAGATCGAGCCCCTGGCAATTTACGTAAAGATTTTGTTGAAAGGGGCTATTCGGTCAAGGATACTGATAAATCTCTTTTTGATGCCTGCAGGGATAGGAAAGATAAAGCAAAACCTTATTTTTCTAAAAAGAGTTATAGTCATAATACATCCCAAGTATGTGAACCTACAGATAGATTAATTAGGGTTTAATTGACATACTCCAGTGGCATCAGCATTGCATGCAATATTATAAAGAAGAATTGGCCAGTACTAATGACTGATGAGAAAATTAGAGATGTGGTGGGTGACAAACCAAGCTTTTCTTTTATAAATAATTCACCCCTTAACAAGCAGTTATGTAATGGAGTGAATAGGGTGACTCATAGTAACAGCAAGATATCTGACAGGACTGGCACCTTTCCCTGCCGCTCCTGCATTGCCTGTAGTTCAATTTTGCTTGAAAAGTTTTTTATTCACCCAGTCCCTGAGAGGAAGTTTGCTTCTCAATTTTATGCTGACTGCAAAAGCATAAATCTTGTCTACCTAGTTATCTGTAATCAGTGTTCTAGTTTTTTTTTTTGTGGGTAAAACGAATCGCTCATTTAAAGAGCAAATTCTTGAACACTTGAGGGATATACAAAAACAAGATGTATCTATCGCCCTTGCTAAGCATATTATTTCTAATGCTACACATACGTTTTGCTTTTTGGTACTGCACTTGATCTAAGATTACATAAGGGGAGGTGATGTTGTTAATAAAGTTGAGCTAGCAGAGCTAAACTGGATAGCAGTACTTTAAGCTTATAAATATCCTGGTTTAAATACTTTAAAGCTGGCTTTGAAGGCTTGGAGATTATTTTATTGAATAATGAAAACAGTTTTATTGAATAATTGTTTTTGCTGTTTAAATTTGTTGTTTCAGTATTATTTTATCACATTTATATGGTTTGAAAAAGTGCCTTAGTGCATGAAATTGCTAACCCATTAAAACTTTTTATCTTTTAGCCGTGTTTGGTTGTTTTTTCTTATTTTGGTTCAGTTGTTCTTCTGGTGTTGAACCAACCTTCAACCATGAGGCTTGCTTTCCTTACAGTTTAAACATCACCTCTCAGTAGCCTGTATGACACAAAGAAGAGGGACAAGGCTTTAAGATGGTTTGCATAGTGTTTATGATTTAAGTCCTTGATTTTCTCAGTAAGAAAGCATTGTGAGCATTTGAGTTGTGTCATATGTTTGGAAAGATATGTGCCAAAGGGAGCATTATACTCAGTGATTGACCTGATAAGTGTAGAATTCAGATGAATGGTGACAACCCTGGACCTGGATACCATACCCTTAGTAATAAGCTGTACAATGAAAAAAGCACTTTCTTACAGTAGTGGATATGTGGTGATCAAAGGACAGTTCATGGTCTACATAGATTGCCAGATCCTTAACTACTGGAACAATTTTCAGAGGTGTGTTGTCAATGTGATAGTTATGAGTGACTTTTTGCTTGCCTAAGAATACTTTTACATATTCCCTTGGCATTCAGTTTTAGTCCAAGACTTTGATCCCAGCTATTGGTTTAGGAAAGGCCCTCTAGGAGAATCCTGGTATCCTCTCTGGAGATTATGATGCACCAAGTTTACAGTCATCTGCAAATTTGGTCAGCCATAAACACTTAACAGTAACTTTAACCTCCAAGATGTAAATGCCAAAGAGGAGTGGTCCAAGGCCTAAACCTTGGGGTAAGCCACTAGTGCCAGATCATGTAGAGGAGTTACATCAGCCCACCCTTATTTCTTGAGTTCTGTTTGTGAGACAATTTGCTATTCAATGAGTTAAATAGGGATTTGTGAGCCAATTTGCTCTCCATTGTGTTATGAGTTACATTGTTCCCGTCTCTTCACTGTCAATGTGACTTAGAGAATTGTTTAACATTTTTGGCTTAAAAAGATAGTCAGTCTCTACAGGAAACAGCTCAGTAAAATTCAGACTCACGTGAACTGAATTCCAATCACAACCAGATGTAACATGTGTTTGCTCTTTTTTGAGCCTTCCTTGTGAATGTCACCTTCACCAAGCAAGAGTGTCAAGCTTCTGAACACTGTTCATAGATTCTTACTGAAATCCCACCTCACACAAGTGATCTTACATCACAGGACAGTGTGGGCCTTTTAAAAGACTATGAGATGTATTTTACTGCATTTTAATCAACAGTCAGGAGAAGTACTCTGGATGTCTTTTATTAAGCAGGAGTCAGGAGATGCTTTACCACATTTTTAAGCAGCAGTCAGAGAAGATGCCTTTTATGACATTTAGCAGCAAGTAAGAGTTTGTCATACTTCACAATCTTTTAACATAAGAAATCCAGACAAACAAAACAAAACAATAGGGGAACAAAGGCCCCAAAATAGGGACAGATTTTAAATATTGCTTTTATAAACTTAGAAAGTTTCTAGAATAACAAGGGTTGTATTCACATGAATTTTCTGAAGGATATAAAGTCTAAAACTCAAATGTATTTTTTATTTAGTGACTTCAAGCCTCAGTGATTTGCCAGAAAAACAGAAATTTTATGAAGAACAGACCAAAAATATAAGGCAAAAATCTGGACAGTTAAGAGGTATATGGTCTGTATGTATAATGCCCCCCAAGGGTTTCTGTTTAAGTGACTTACTCATTGTCCCACGGTTGGAGGTAGAAGGAATCAAACCCTCTGCCTTAAAGCAACACATTAAGAGTTAAAGCCTTAATCATCCACACTATCTACCAGACCTCCCTAACTTTTTTTTTTTTTTTTTTTCTGTTAAATCAGTCATTAGAGTTCTGCAGTTCTCGTTGTTCAGAAAATGCATGTTTATTTAGCAGCAGTCACAGTTCTGTTAACTTTTAAGTGAATTAGAGCTGTCTGGCAGTTAAGTCACTAAGCTGTTAATGAATTTCTTTCTGTAGTCAAAAATACAGGGTTTGAATCCTCCGACCTCAATTTGCCTAAGGTGTGATACTAAACAAGTCACTCAGACAGTTATCTTTGGTCATCCCTGAAAAGGGACAATTTCCCTAGTAGTTTACCTTGTTAACAAATAAATAAAAATATAATATTTAAAATGTGTCCCTTTTGGGTCCTTCCTCCCTCCCAGTTATGTTTGGCTTTATACATAACTCTTGTGCAAGGAAAGTGAGAATTATTTTGGTCTGTTCCTTGTAACCTTTGTATCTTTCTGTCAAATTGTTGTGGATCACATTTACTAAATAATATCAGGCATGTGAGTTTTAGACTTTGTCTCCTTCAGAAAATACTTGATAATGCGAAACTTGTGATTTTATCAACTTTCTAAGTATAAAAGGGAAATATCTGAAAGCTGTTCCTGATTTTATTCCTTGTTTCTCACTCCTGAGTTAAGAACTTGAGTGGGCAGAGGGGAATTGTGCTGTATATAGTTCTGACATCAGCAAACAGACATATTTCTAGGTCATTATTTATCAGTTTATCATTTGACTTGATCTCAGTCAAATATCTGAGGTGTCAAGTCATACAAGTGGCTATAACTGATGGGTGTTTGCGTGCACTGGTCAAAGATCAAAGTATTAGTAATGTAGTGGGTAGAAGAAAGTAATAATTGTGATAGGGAGAAAGGCTAAAGTTGTTTATCACTGAGAATTTGCAACTAGAGATTTTAATAGAGAATATGAGAATAATTTGCTTATATTTTGCGGGGGGGGGGTCTTGGACTTTTTCAGCTTATTCTCAAGTGTCTGCTGTTGAAACAGATGGATGAGTGGCAAAACATTATATATTATAACTGACATGTACCTTTTTTATCTTATGAATAGTGTAAAAAGAACATTATATTGTAATCAAGTGACTGTTCTGGCGAACAAAGAAAGACTGGGGATATCAAAGAACATTTTATAAGTATAATATCCACAGTTTAACTATGGTGTGAACTTCCTTCCTAGTTATTAGTAAATGTGTCACATTTTACCCATCTGTTTCATACTGTATAAGATGGTGTAGTATTCCACATTTTGAAGATGTAAGGTTGGAAATATCCATAGTTACTTCAATTCTTTGGTATGTTGTTGTTACAGATGGTGTGTTATTCAGGATGTTACAAGCCTGCTCATAGCTGTATTGCTTGATTACTTGATGCTAATTGGAGATAATCATGTTTTTTGGTGCAGGGGGGTTGCTTGGTTTGTCCATTTGGGGCCTTGTATTTTTGCAGTTTGAGTTGTTTTAATCCTGAGAGTAGTTGAAGAACTGGGTATCTGGTAGAACAAGTACAAAGTAACACTGTAACCAAGCAGTGAGATCCCTCCCTAGTTGTTGATAAATATTCCACATGTTGCCTGTTTGTTATACATCATAATGTTCAGTATTTTGAAGATGGAAAGTTGGCTATAGCTGCAGTTTCATTAATTCTTTTGCTTGTTGGTTCTAGGGATGTTATGGCAATGTCAAACCATACTAAACTGCTTGAAAATGAAGAAGCCTCAGCTTAGAAATTTAAGGATATGTAATTTTTAATTATCTCAGTTATGAAAACCTGCAAATTCTTAAGAGTCTTCTATTGAGACGTGTTCATATACAGTAACATTCAGAAAATAATACTTACATCATTTAAAATCCCACAATCTAAAAAAGTATTGAAATACTGGAATGGGTTATTGTGGCCAGACATTTCCTTTTAAGAGCTTCCCATACCTCACAACTATTACTGTTTTGCAGAATGTTCCTGATTTTGCTTCAATTGCTTGTCGTCTCCCTCATAACATTTTTGATTTTCTGGAAATTCACTCATGATATTCTCAAATCAGTCAGTCAGCAATGCCAGTCATTAGAGTTTTAGACTTCTTATTGTTCAAAAACTCCAGATCAATGCAAAACTTTTTGCTCTACTAAGTGAATTAGAGTAATATTCAAAAATTATGCCAGGTTTTATCCCCCCATTATTTGCCTGGAATTCTTTACCAAATAAGTTGAGAGTTATGGTTCTCCCCCAAAACACACAGATCTAAATTATTTCCATTGGTGTTATTTCAGCAAACCAGAAACAGCATACTTGGTGGTTCATGTCACTGCATTTGCTTGGTACAGTTTTTGTCTTTAAGATTTCTATTTTCATTGAATTGGTCTGGAAAACTAGCAAGTTTATTTTTGCACATTTGTCTTTGGTTCAGATGCTGTGGGTTATATTCCAATGCCAAGTACTTGGGTTAATTTTTCCAGAACTGCCACTGCAGTGCAGCATAATGGAAGTGCTGTACTCCTGGGTGTGCCTTCCTTCAGATGAGATATTAAACTCATCTGCCTGAGCTGGTAGTAGCTCAGGTGGATGTAAAAGATCCTATGCTCTTATCAAAAAGAAAATGGGAAGACTCCTTTTATCCGGCAAAATTTCCCTAGTTAGTGGGAATAACACCAGAAGTCTTCCATGAAAGGAAGCCATTGGCCTAGTGGGACTAACAACCTGGTCAACAAAAAGTATTAATAAATACATCACTAAATTATGGTTGCCACTATGTTTCAGCTATTGCATTTTATATTTGTACTCTGTTTCAATGCATCAGAATCATTAAGTGGTTATGGTTATTATATCTCAACGGACCCTGCTGCTATAAAGTGATTTTGGAGTTTTTTTTCCCCCACAGAATCTACGTCAAGCCCCTTCATAAGGAAATATTTTTTCTATTTTAACTTCCACGTAAATAGAATGGTAGTTGTGTGACTCACAGCTTTCACAGCTTCTGGATCCTATTTTTCATTTTCACTTTTTTTGCTCAAATTACTATGATTTGTGTTCTCAGAACAGCTCTTACTTCTCTTCTTTAACAGTAGTTCTAAATGAGCAGTAAAATAAACTAGCTCAATTGCTTATTTTAAGACTCCTAATTTTTAGTCCAAGTACTGACAGACCCTCTTTCACATTCTTCCTGGGCTGTCAAAACTACAATTTAATCCAGGAGCTATTAACTGGGTACTCTTGCTTGTACTTCAAAGTACTTTTAACAGACATTTAGACTGCTTTGCTACTTACTAGCGTCTGCAGTGGGAAGATGTATGTTTCATCTTGAATGTTGGCAAAACATGCTAAATGTGTTTAAAATATTTTCCATACAATATAGCCCACTACAAAATAAGTCCAACTTTTTCTTCCTGAATTTGGGTTAATGATATTTTTCTCTTTCTACTGAGGCACACATGTCTTGTGCAAGACATTTTCCCACTTTTATTGTATTGACTTGTTACACTGTAGTATACCAAAACTTCATCCAAACCATATACCTTGAGCATGACAGATTAGTACTTTCTGTGTTTTGTGAACACAGGCACAATTTGTAAAATTATGGCATTCACTATTTTGTCATAGATAAATAGTCTTTCATTTTTAACAGTGGATTATAAGTGAGTCGTTTCCATATATTATGCAGAGCTGGATCCAGCACTTGGTAACCTAGTCAGTCGCAATTACCCACTGGCTTGGGGGACCAACTAGCCAGGGAGGGAGTCCCACTCACCAGGGGGCTGCCACAAAACTTACATTTTTTCTGTAGGGATCAGATTGATTAACTCATTCTGACTCAAACCCAGTACCTTCACTACAGGACCACAGAGCCTGGATCCTCTTCATCAACTGCCACACTGTCATCAGAAACAGCATTTCAAGGACTGCTGAGATTCTGTGCATTTTCAAAGACTGAGTTCCTGTGTATTTTCAAATAATTTTGTATTTCTATTCATTTTTAAGGAGTGTTGACTTTCTGTGCATTTTCAACGAATGCTGAGTTTCAAAGAAAGTTTACTGTTGCTCATGCTATGTTGGTTTTCAATGTATAACTGTTGTGTTTAGCAAATGATCATCAACATCAGTGTTTGTGATATGAATTTTAAAAGTAGTGTTAGTAGCACAACAGGTAACATACTTGCCTTGAGTGCAGAAGGCTGTGTTTTCTACTCCCACACCATGAAGCTGGAGTGCTGATATTGCAGTTCCCCTTTAAGGGGGGATGGGGATGTTTTACTCCTGAGTGCATTCTCCTTTGGATGAGATGCCCGATAGCTATGAACTTGTTACTGGTTTGGCAGCCATTCTTGATTGCAATATTACCAGTTTACCATTTTTTTAATGTAATATGGGCAGTTTATTCTTGAAGGACAGCAGGCACAGAATTTGTACATCATCATCATCATCATCTTCTTTTAGCTGTTCCTGTTAAGGATCGCCACAGTGGATCATGTGTTTCCATTTCTTCCTGTCCTCTGCATCTTGCTCTGTCACACCAACCACCTGCATGTCCTCTCTCACCACATCCATAAACCTTATCTTAGGCCTTCCTCTTTTCCTGTTACCTAGTAGCTTCATCCTTAGCATCTTTTTCCCAATATACTCAGCATCCCTCCTCAGCACATGTCCAAACCAATGTAATCTTGCCTCTCTGGCTTTGTCTCCAAACCTTCCAACCTGGGCCGACCCTCTGATATACTTATTCCTAATCCTGTCCACCCTCGTCACACCCAATGCAAATCTTAACATCTTTAACTCTGCCAAATCCATCTCTAACTCCTGCCTTTTTGTCAGTGCCACTGTCTCCAACCCATATAACATAGCTGGTCTCACTACCCTCTTGTAGATCTTCATTTTCACTCTTACTGGTACTCGTCTGTTACAAATCACTCTTGGCACTCTTCTCCACCCACTCCATACTGCCTGTACTCTCTTCTTCACCTCTCTTCCACACTCTCCATTACTCTGAACTACAGATCCCAAGTATTTAAACTCATCCACCTTTGCCACCTCTACTCCTTGCATCGTCACCATTCCTCTATCCTCCCTCTCATTCACACACATATATTCTGTCTTAGTCCTGTTGACCTTCATTCCTCTTCTCTCTAGAGCATATCTCCATCTCTCCAGGGTCTCCTCCACCTGTTCCCTACTCTCACTACAGATCACAATGTCAACTGCAAACATCATAGTCCACGGGTACTCCTGTCTGATCTCGTCTGTCAACCTGTCCATCACCATTGTAAATAAGAAAGGGTTCAGAGCTGATCCTTGATGTAATCCCACCTCCACCTTAAATGCATCCGTCACTCCCACCACAGACCTCACTGCTGTCACACTACCCTTGTACATATCCTGTACCACTCTTGCATACTTTCCTGACACTCCTGACTTCCTCATACAATACCACAACTCCTCTCTAGGCACCCTGTCATATGCTTTCTTTAAGTCTACAAAAACACAGTGCAACTCCTTCTGACCTTCTCTGTACTTCTCCATCAACACTCTCAAAGCAAACATCACATCTGTAGTGCTCTTTCCCAGCATGAAACCATACTGCTGATCACTAATCATCATGCCCCTTCTTAACCTAGCTTCCACTACTCTTTCCCATAACTTCATGCTGTGACTGATCAATTTAATCCCTCTGGAGTTACTACAGCTCTGCACATCGCTCTTATTCTTAAAAATCGGTACCAAAACACCTTTTCTCCATTCCTCAGGCATCCTCTCACTTTCCAAGATTTCATTAAACAATCTGGTTAGAACCTCCACTGCTATTTCACCTAAACACCTCCATGCTTCCACAGGTATGTCATTTGGACCAACAGCCTTTCCATTCTTCATCCTCTTCATAGCTATCTTTACTTCCTCCTTGCTAATCCATTGCACTTCATGATTCACTATCCCCACATCAGAATTTGTACATGACACACTGAAATATAAAGTTGTTTGCCAGCGGCAACCTCTTCATTAGTTATAAATTTCTTTAATATGGAATTATTCAGATGACATTTACTTCTGCAGAGATTGTGTATATTGACTGATATTGGTAAATTGTAATGACAGAAGCATGAGTGGCCTTTTATTGGTTGAAATGTTCTATAATTAGTAGTTTTGTCAATATTGGTTCATACGTTATATTTCATTGCTTACTACAAATTTAAAACACATTCTAACAAGTGGTGCTGTGTTATACAAGGAATATAATTTAATACAATCAGAATGGTGCATCAAAGACCACATGCATGCATGCATGGTCCAAAACATGTGTGCAAGGGGCCTATGGCTTGACAACAGCCCCAAAGTAAACTTAATCCACCACTGGTCAGATGCATTTTCTTTGAATGTGGGTTTCAATGCTGTTTCAATGAATGTGAGTTTCAAGGAAGAGAATTGTACTCTTCATGCTAAATCTGTTTTCATTGCCAGACTGTATTGCTTTGTTTAGCAAATGACTATCAGTGTTTGTGTTATAAAATTTGAAATAATAATTTTAAAACTCTCTAATCATTGCATAAGTAAAGAAAACATTGTTATGCACGCTGACAGGTTTGAACAGTGTTTATGGTAAATGAGGACAAATGACCAAGTAATGGGACACTGGAATGGGTGGGAGGTGCTGCCAGGGTGAGGCTGCTGTGTGGGGGTCCCTGATCCATTACCCTGCGAAGGGACCCATTTGACAATGATCTGGCTCTGATATCATGTATTCAATACTTTACTGGTATGGTGTTTTTTTTTTCTTTTTTTGTCACATGTCCTATGTGCCCCACCAGGTAGCTACTATGCCCCAGCAAGAAAAGGAACCTGCAGCAACCACTGGTCCTGCATCTTTAATCTCACTGATTTGTTGAGAAAATCACTGAAGCAGTGGATAACAGTTACACAGTACATACAGAATATATTAATATGGTCAAGGCCTTTAACACTCTTCCTTATATAAGCATTATTTACAAACGTGTAAACCTAAATATGAATTGTTATGTTGTGCACAGACCAGTTAACTGGTTGCCTGACAGAACCCATGTGGTTAGAGTAACAGATGCCACTTCTGAAAGCAAAAAAGTTATCATAAGTGTGCCATAGGGCTCTGTGTTATGCCAGCTCCTATTTGGCATCTATTTTTCATATATTCAGGCCAATAAGCCTGACCTGTGGTTATTTAACTTTGCAGATGACTGTAAACTGAGAGTAGTTATTCATTCTTCCACTGACTCACAGTTACTTCAACATGGGTTAGACCATGCTAACAACTGTTGCAAGGAAAATGGTCTAAAATAAATGTGCAAAAATATAGCATAGTTAATTTTGGAAAGCAAACATTTTCCCCATACCATATAGGTGATGCACCTCTCCAGGCAGATACTTGTAAGGGATTAGGCACTCTTCTTGATAAATTTGTATGTTTTGACCATCCTGTCACTGTTGCAGTTCATACAGCCTTCTATTTGGCTCATATAATTTCTAAAGACATTTCATTTTTACAAAGAAGTCTTAATTCTTCTTTACTTGTAGCTCATCAGACCTATAATTGAATATAATGCTCCCTGTGGCATGTATTTGTCTAAACTTATCACTCAACCTGAGGAAACCCCTAACTAAAAAGATTAGTGGCCTCAAATCTCATAATCATCCGGACAGACAAGCAGCCTTCTCTTTGACTCAGTTTCTTATAGACTCCTCCATGGGGATATGTGTCTAGTCTTTGAGCCATGAAAGATCCAACCATCTTTGACCTTATATCCTTTCACAGAACAAATGATTCCTCAAATACAAACTTAAAAGAACTAGGCCTTCATCAACAGATAAATAAGTCATACTGGTGTGATAGATTCCTATCCCAATGCATCCCCTACCACTGGAGCAAACTTCCTCTACCTGTCAAACAGAGTAGCACTCTTGCCACCTTCAAAATAAACTTAGATTACTGGATAGGTAGCCTCAGATTCTCCCTTGATCTATCTTGTATTGCCGTCCTTGAGGCTGGATGGAAATCTAAATATGGGTTCTTGGCAAGGCTTTAAATAATATGCAGGCTAATTACCTTGTACTTACCTATGAATCTATGAACCTATATAGTCTGACAACTACAAATTACCATAGTTTTCCATATGTAAGCATGTTTTCTGACTTTGAAGTTCTGCTGGGCATAAAGAAAGTGTTAGAATGGCATGTCTTTCATGTCTTTTCACAAAAAAATGTGTGAAGATTGACAATCCTTAAAATCAGCATGCCTTCCTAACATATCACCAAAGTGTGGAACGGATCATAGGTATAATGAGATGCCATGTGAAGGATGGCAATGAAGAAAATCATGGTGATATACGGAGATTTGGCTGTTACTTCTGCCCATAGAAATATGCACCTGCATGGCGTATCAGACAAAATGTCAGCTGTAATTGCACTGTGTTTAAAATTTACTCAGTATTCTCACAGTGCATCCTCCTCTCTACTCAGGTCATACTCACTAGTAGTTACTTAAGGAAAAGTACTCAAGTCTTGCAGAAAGACATGTTTGCCCTATGCAGTTTAGCACTATGCAACAAATATATAGTAGTAAATATTAATAGCAGTACTATATAATTAGATATAACTAACAGTACTAGAATCATTCCCAGTCAAAACTGTAATCTATGTGTTTGGAAAGCAGTTTCTATATGTACCTGGTAGCAAGTCACCTCGTGCTTGGTACAATATATGTAAAACTGATTAAAAGCTCCAGAAAGTTACAAATCATTAAACAACTGTAATACAAGCATGTTTAGTGTATTAGTATCTGAGTCCATAACACACTGTAATGCTCCAGGTTAATTTAAATACAATATATTGTGCATTGTACTTTTATAAAACAGCTGGTTGTGTGCATCAAACTCAAAGTGCCAAATAGCCCAAAGGAATTCAAGTTATGAAAACACATTTTGCTAAGTAATTTTATGTTCAATAAAAATAGCATGTGAAATTGTTGCTTCTTACAGGTTCATTGTTTCTTAACTAGACAGGTGACACTGGCGACTATATAGAGCCTAGCCATAAGTGGATTCGCCATGCTGCTCAGTGACAACCATACTGTTTGCACCTGGAATAAATTTCTGGACACCCATTGAATTGTCATGGTAGAACTTGAAGGAGGCCATTGGCTTACATCGTTTGACATGCAAGGAGAGCTTGTTCCAAAGGAAGAGGATTCTTTGAATGAGGAATCTATCTCCAATAGGTCTTGTTAGAGCCATAAATAGAGTGGACCAAACAAGTGCTTGCCCAGGTATATGCTTTTGTCAGTGGGTTGAGAGTGGAGTACCAACATTCATTTAAGAATATTGCAGCTTCTTAAATTAATATATTTAGTAACTGATTGTGATGGTAACTGTAGGAAGCAGTTTTTTTCTTTCTTTTTTCTGGACTTCAGTTTCAGGAAAGTATTTTTTCAACTTTATGTCAAAGAGGGCACCAGTGTTTATACTGTCCAGGGTGCCAGATGACATATACATATACCAAGCCAACCCAACTACAACTCTGGGTTTTGTTGAGGTTGTCCTGAAAGCTGAGGACTTTGGAGCAAGTATTTTTAGTATAACTAGTATTTCTGAGATGGACAACATTCTGTAGGATAGGATCTTTCATAGCATGAAAGACAAAGAACAGATCACCACACAGGAGCCTGTAAAAGAGAGAGAAAAGCAAGAGGTGTTTTAGCCTCTTTGGCTAAGGTACCTTAATCCTGTGATCTTCTGAAATTGAGAAATCTTATGGTCTTTCTAACTTAGCAAGATTATTGGAACTGTGCATTCAAAATTATGTACTGTACTGTGCTTGTCCTAAGGAAGAATGTGAGGGTGACTATTGCACCCTTAAACCTGGACCCTTGGTAACTGTTTAGGCAAGGAAAAAGGATTCTGAGATCTATAGCTATTGGCTGAAGCAGTACAAGAGAGAATATCTAAAGTTATTCTATTTTTGTAAAATGCAAGTGGTATATTAAAATATAATGACAGCCTGTATGTTTGAAGAGGATTTAACACAGTGTAAAATATTGATCTATACTGACCATGATGATGGGAAAAATCTATGTTAAAAAGGGAAAAAAGAAAAGGAGTCTCAGATTATCTGACAATGTACTGGAGTCCAAAATGCACATCTTACAAATTGCTATGTCCTAAAGAAAACATATTTCTGTCTTTGTCCAGTAGCCCGTTTGGTCTGCAATCATAGAGAACTGTTCAGCTATGCAACTTAATGTTATAAGATGATAAATGAATTATAAATATTATCTTTCATAGCTCATAAACATGGCATCAGGTTACTGCCACCTACATCCAAAAGTCAGCAGATGTAAACACATTCCCCAGGATTCAAGAAGCTCGGCACAAGGACGGTTTTAGCTTTGCACCAAGTGTCCTCACTACAGATGATGCAGCAGCGCCATATGAATATGTATGAGGGCATGCCACCGCACCCTCGATGTGCACAGGAAATGTGTGCGAGTACAGGGGGTATATACAAGTGCTCTACAAAGGCGTAAACATGCCCCGACAGTTGCAAAACCTACTATGCCTACTAGTAGAGCCCGCCTCTAATAGTAAGTCAGTAATTCAGTGTCCGTGAATAACGAAATGTATGCTAAGCATCCAAGAGTGTCCATGAACAGTGAAATAAAATTGAAGTAATAAACACACAAGCACGTAGTGGAATGTTGAGCCCTGTCCCTAGAACTTTCACAATTAGATTCCCAGTGTCCCTATTATACATTTGAATTGCTGTAATATCGAAGGTGTAAGCAAAGCGCAGCGTGTTTGCACGTCGCTGCCCTCCGCCAAGCATAGCCTACACATCAAATTCATTCAAATAGAGAAAAACATGCAGAATCAATGTAAATGTCAATAGTGTAGTGTTTAGAGCATCCGCCTAACGAACAGGCATTCACGGTTCGAGCCCAACAATAGCACATATCATTTTCCATGTGGAATGAATGTCGTTTTGCTGTAAAACTGACATAAGAGTATCGCATGAGATATTTAACTTAAATATCATTCAGTCAAAGTGGCACTGTCATAATGAATAAGGCACTAGTAAGCAGGTGTAAGCACAAATAAGCAGCAGTAAACATATATAAGTACCAGTAAACAGGTCTGAGTGCACTTGCGTGGGTCTAAGTGGTGCCCAGCATAGGAAAGGTAGATAAGTATGTACAGATATATAATATATAATACATATATATATATATATATATATATATATATATATATATATATATATACACATATATACACACACACACACACACATACACACACACATATATATATATATATATATATATATATATATATATATATATATATATATACATATATATATATATATATATATATATATATATATATATATATATATATATATATATATATATATATATGAAGAAAGAATGACGTAACAATAAAGCATACAAAAGGAATGAGAAGAGAATCAACAGCAACCCCAGTATTATATAGCGCTGTCAGCATATGTCATATCAAGTTGGGTAAGAGTGAGCAAAGCACTGTTACTCACACCACAGGCAGGATATTACCAGTGGGAGTAACACTGTTGATCTGCTAAGTCTACTTTACACACAGAGGGTAGTCCCTGGTGGGACTACACAAAAACCGATAGCCTATTTGGCCATCCGACCATTACACAAGCAAGGGCAGGTATGTTCAAGGACTAAATGGTGGTAGAGCCTGAGAATACATGGGTTGGGACAACATATGTGTAGGGCATCTAACGCTCAGGAGAGGGCAATGTGTGGAGGTGTGTCATGGCTGCAATAACAACTGGACAATGGATGGTATGGGTGGGGTGGAGGACCTATGGGTATAAAATTATGGAGCCAGGCATGCCAGGGTTGGATGGGCTGGTTCTAATTGGACCGCCCCGTGGAGGTCAGCAAGATCATTATAAGTATATATGCATACACACATGCAGACATCTATATGTAGAAGTACATTCTCTGTAACACATTCATTCCATTTGCAAACATAAATAACATGAATGTGCCCTTACAAACCTCGACAGTAGATAGAGTAATAGGTTGTGCATAAGAGGGAAGGGACGAAACTGCTAAAAAACAAAAGTGTGTACAATGTCCGAAGTCAGTGCTGTGCTGAAAAAATTCAAATGTGAGGACTTTCCCACACATGGAATCATTCCTGTGATCTGCCTGCTATGGCAATGCCAATTACTAAACTGGTCTATTTGTAAAATAAATACGCTGAACACGCACATATTTAGGCTCTCATGTTTAACATGTGCGTTACCACATAGTCATACTTATTAATTTGTTGTAGTGTCATGTTAACGGGAGTAAGCATGTAATGAAGTTTAGAGTCTAATCTTGACATAAAGACATGCGTGTCCCATGTGGGACAACACAAAAACTGTGAATAGTGTCCTTTTGGTCGCTCATGTCAGCAATGTTTGTGGACTAAAAGTATGGGAGTTCTGAGGATACATGGAGTGAGTCAACCAATGGGATGGGTCTACAGAAGTAGGGAGTGGATAATGTATAGTGGTGTGGATACACCGCAAATCCAACTGGAGAATGGATGACTGCAGTGTTAGGGAGGTGTTGAGTTGGGTGTTTGGGGAACCAGGAGCCATGGGTTTATGGGTATATATGCAAATGAAGCAGCACAGCAATAGTGTATTGGTTAGAGCAACTGCCTAACGAACAGACATTCCCGTTCCGAATCCCACTGCATCACATACCATTTACCATCGGTAATCTGCACATGAACATATTGTAACATCTGTCTGCTGTAAAACCTGCAAAATAACAATTAAAAGTTAACTGAAGCAAAGTGTCAGTGTCATAATGAATAAGGCACTAGTAAGCAGGTTTAAGCATATATAAACACCAGTAAGCTTGTGTAAGTGCGTTTGCGCGGGGTATGCATTGCTTTATAGACACACACACACACACACACACACATATATATATATATATATATATATATATATATATATATACATATACATATATAAGTGTGTTTGCGTGGGGTATGCATTGCTTTACAGACACACACACACACACACACACACACACATATATATATATATATATATATATATATATATATATATATATATATATATATACACACACACACACATATATATATATATATATATATATATATATATATATATATGGTTGCAGACATATACATATATATATATATATATATATATGTGTGTGTGTGTGTGTGTGTGTGTGTGTGTGTGTGTGTGTGTGTGTGTGTACGTAGTTATACACAGATATACAGCTATGATAGGAAACAGCACACAATAATGACATATGTTCACAGGCTATGCCAATGGAAGTGAGGGGCCCTAGCAAGAAACATGAAACACATAGCATGACCTTCCACCCCCCCAGCCGGACATGGGAAACATGCACACAAACAATGTAAAGAGTCCACTGCTCCCCAGACCATAGGCAGTATACAACCGGGAGGGTACTCAGTGGACCCATGAATTCTAATCTTGGAACACAGACAGGAGTGTCCCTTTTGGGACACCCCAAAATTTGGCAAGACCAAAAGAAGGTGATAAACTGAACATTCTGATTGGGGTGTATACATACCCGGAATACAAGGGTGGGAAAGCCTGATGACCCATGGGTTGAGACAATTGTATGAAATGGGTCCCATGAAGTGGACAGTAGGCAGTGGGCAGTGTGTAGTGGTGTGCTCAGAACCGACTAGGACCCAGAATAAGGATGGGTGCTGTAGAGGAGGTGCCGGTGGGGGAACTATGGGTAGCTACTTATGGGTCTAGATTTGCAGGTGTTGGATGATGTGGGCCTATTATGGACAGCCCCAGGGATGTAAGCAAATGTGCTCATTGGGCAGAAACATCACCCAATGAGCAGCCACACCCACTATGAGTTCCACTGCAGTAAAATGTAATCTATATGGCAAGAAACTAAATAACCAGATGTAGATGTATACATGTAGAGGTATGTATGTGTATATCAACCCATAGCGACATAGAGATAAGCCTCTCCCTCTCCGTAGTACAAATGTTTACATACAGAGACAGAATACATATACATACCCACATGTAGATATATACATATGCAGACACCCATAGACCCATATGTTGTTAAATATATATATATATATATATATATATATATATATATATATATAGAGAGAGAGAGAGAGGCAGCAATATATAAATATATACATGTATGCATACAGATATATCTGTATATAGTAATGTATATATATATATATATATATATATATATATATATATATATATATATATATATATGTGACTGTAAATATACACATGTATATAGCTAGGATATGATACAGCAGTTACGAGTTACATATGTTCACAGGCCGTGCATATGGGGGTGAGGGGTCCAATAAACAAACATGTAACACGTAGCATCAACCACCCCACCCCCCCCAGCTAGGCCAGTGAGACATACAGGCACACAATAAAAGTAAACACACGACTGCTTCCCAGACAACCGGCAGGATACTACCAGTGGGAGAGACCTGCCAGGTCTAATCTTGAAACATAGACATCAATGTCCCTTGTGGGACACCCAAAAATTAATGATCATCGGAGTCAGACCCAGTAATCATTCATCAAACCAGGCTGTAGACGTACATGGACCAGTAGGTTGTGCAAGCCTGATAACCCATGGGTCGACACAACGTACGACATGTGTCCCGACACACGGAGAGTGGGCAGTATGTAGTGGTGTGTTTATACCCCACCTGCACCCACAGTAAGGATGAGTGCTGTAGAGGAGGGTCAGGTGGGGGAACTATGAGTATGCAATTATGGGCCTAGGCGTGCAGGTGTTGGCTGGTGCAGTTGTATTAGGACCGCCCTGGGGATGTAAGTAATATTCCGAAATGGACATAGCTGATGCCCATACCTCTCAACCCCTAAGAGCAAATCCACTGGACAGGACATAAACCATTGGGGGAACAAATAGGGACCATACCTCTGAACTGTCCCTGATTTCCAGGGACGTCCCTGATTTCAACTCAATTTCTAACTCTATCTCACTTAATCCCCTCCTAAAACTAGTGACTTTTGGGGGAAAGGTGGTGAATTACACGTAATGAATAATGACAACAATTAAGAGTCATAAACATCATTTACCTCAGAAAATGTGTATGAATTCATATGCTCTGAGTCTGTCAATGTGTCAGGTTAATAGCTGATGTTGTTATGATGTGTCTCTGATTCGGTTGATATTTGTCCCCAATTGTGTGAGAGGTCTGATAGGGACAGAAAGCACATATACCACTTACAACCTTAGAAAGATGATAGAATATTAGGTATGCAGTAGCATGACTTGACTGAAGGATGTGGGTTCCAAAACCCAATTAATTGTTTGTATTGAAGAGTGTCAGTTCCCATGTATTAGCCAGACAGGTGCGGAGTGTAAGAGGAACACACCAATAATATGAATCAAACTCTGAACAGGCCGCGGATTCCATACAGTGGAATGGCATGCTTTCGCCTAATGGGCAGCCATTCCCAATACTGTAGGCTTGTAATCCAATGTAATAGGCATCACAAGGTAATATCATAGTCCTCACTCCCACCCTGGGGTGTGAGTGTCAGATGCAAACACCAAATGCAGTGCATTTGCAAGTGCGGGACCAAGCGGGTGTAAGCCTGTTTGGCCGCCGGTATGCAAGTATTACACTGGTGAAGCAATGTAGAGGCTAACTGAGTGTTAGAAACTGTAACTGGAGGTTAGCATTACTTAGCTCCATGCAAGCCCATGCACACCCACTCACAACTGCTTTAATGTGACTTAATCACTCCGTATCCAATGGCCCTTGTTCTGCCCAGCAACAAAATAAACGGCCTCTGCAAGGCTCGAAACCAGGACCCTGCATACACAACTATTGTGATTTAACACTAAGCCATGGAAGATATACAGACATTGCATCTTATCATAAACATATCATCCAGCACAGTTATTCAACAGTATAGGAAATGTATTCCATCATGTAGATGTATGTGTGTGTGTGTTTATGTACAGATATAGATACATACATATATATAGATTTATCAAGAACATCCCATGTGACAACAAAGCATTACAAAGGAATGAAAAGGGAAACACCAGCAACACCTGTATTATGTAGTGGTGTTGTCCTATGTAATATCAAGACTCCCCCAGACAGACATGTGTCATTAATACAAGCAAACATTTGTACATTGGCCAAATACATCACTGTGCATTTTATTTACATTAACACAACAGTTCCTGTCCAATCATTATGTGAGAACAGTACTCTTGCAAGGTGCTGTGTGCGACATCATCATCATGAAAAATGTAAATGGGGTAACCATAGAGGGACCGGTAGTGTTGTGTGTACAATGGGGTCGTCTGCATCACGTGTACCTGGAACCTTTAGGAGTCATGTGCATACCAGGATCATGTGCCTGAGAGACAGGGGTGAGGACTATTGGAGTATGTTGTGATGCATATTAAAAGTGTTACATGTGTCCAGTCCAGTGGACACGTGTGTGAAATGGACAGCTATGTATGGGGCAAATGTTGTTCTAGGAACCGATTGGCTTTTTGTTTCCGTAGGGTGAGAGTGGGATGTGAGGGAAGGAGAGTAGGTTTGCTCATGGAGGATAGGTTGGGTAGGATAACAGACAAGACAGCATACAGGGTCAGTATATGACACATGTGGGGGGAATACACCTTGGACGGGGAGGGGTGTTCGGCAGTCACAAGCCCATGGCCCACAGATGGAAAGAGTGGGACAGAGGTCCCTAGCCATGGGCAGCTGCCACAGCACCAAAACAGCTGCAAAGGTGGCAGTGCTGGGGGCTGTCTAGGAGGGGCAGGCTTACCCTGTAAATGTGACACTCTGCCCTCGAGCTGGCATATCTGGCCCCAAAACCCTTATTGAGCCCCCTACGCACCATGTCCAACAGCGGACATGTTCCTGTCTGGACCTGCTCCCAGGAGGGACAAGCCCCATCCTCAGTGGTGGTTCCACCAGAAGGTGGTGCAGAGCCAACAGAGGTGGAGGTCCAAGGCTGGGCCCCAGATGTGCTGCTGCCCGGTGTCATGGCCAGCTGAAGTGGGACAGGAGGTTCTACAGGGACCTCCAAACCCATACAGCCTATGGTGTTGCAGTTTTAACACAGATGTGGCTTAGTAATAGTCAACGGCATTCAGGATTACTTATAACAGCATGCATAGATATGACCATCAACGCAATGCAACAGATGGTATACATTTGCAGAGGGAGCACAACACATGCATATATACTGCATGACATCTGTACAGAGTGTAGAAGACTTTTGACTGCAGCTATGAACAGTAGCCCATTATTGTCATGTCACTGAGAACCCCAGACAGTGTCTGTCATACCACTGTTTCATGTGACATATGTCCAATCAGGAATGCGATGGCAGTAACTCATCACTATCACCATGTACTGACTGCAATCCTCACACTATACTCCTGCAGTTCACAGATGTGTATTCAGTGAGTAACACAGGAAACAAATGGTTCCACACACTGACCAGTCCACAGATGGCCCTACAGATGGGGGTTCCCTCACAAACAGAACACTGTCTTGTCAGTTTTAAAACATGCAACATAGCCATTACCACACACAACTTGTTAAACTGGCAGTAGTCTCAATGAAGCATAGCTACACTTATATGCTGTAGTAATGTCTGGCACATCACCCTCCTGTCTT
>NC_056728.1:586381756-586421157 GCF_019279795.1 Protopterus annectens
GTCAGGTACAGGTGACAGTGGCAAATGCTGCATTCTAGGTTGTATCCTCATTTGCATCCACCACCTTGTCCCCAGACCATCAACACACATCCATATGTGGTATGACATAGTATGGTAGACCACCAGATAACCATCGATTGGTGGACTGTACCTAGACCTACATCAGCTGTGCAAAGTACCCATGTACAGACACAGCTGCATAATGTGTTATGCAATGCAATAATACCACTGTTTGTAACCAGCTCAGTTGTTCACATACCAGGGTCCCTCGGATGTTGCCAGCATTAACACGGTCGACTGTTGCTGTACACCAGTAAACAACACCCCCATGGTTGGATATGACCTAACTGTACCTGCCCTGGATATGTACATCCCACACTCATACAACATAAATGACATTACCATAGCTTTTGTTATCCTTTCTACATACAGGTGGCTACAGTCATTACACACATGCACATGGCAGATAGCATGCTAACAGTACATAAGGTTTAATATCTATGTTAACAGAGGTAATATTCCCTCTCTACTGATCACCCATGACACCTATCATATCATACAACACCCCATGTGGCATGTATGTCATTAGACATGTCCACCTAATGCAATGCATACAAACATACCCAAATAACAGGATCATAGGACCTACACAAGGCCTGTATTGACAGAATCAGGGAAATCCAGCTCTGTTCTCTATGTTCCTGAGTAGTCACAGTTGATATGTTCATGACATGTACAGCCATGTGTGGCCACAGCTCCTACATATACCCCATGTCAATGATTGCAAGCCATGCATGCTGTGTGCTGTCTGGACATTAGCCTTAGTACCACAATAGCCAGTACATGCTTGGGTGAGATGTTTACAAGCCACAGACCTGGCACATGCTTGAATGAGTGTACTGCCTAGCTCTAATAGAGCACATTGCTGACACTCTTCCAGTAAACATGAGGTGTGTGTGGCAAATATGATGTGCTCACTGTTGACCATTACAGTGCCCTGGCTTCACCATGGCACTGTCAAGTAACAGTTTGTAGGAGCATGACATGGAATAATGCTGTGTGTGTCTCGTTGATATGTGCTGTTGTCATATATGTACACTTGGCTACTCGGTGAAGGTGGTGGTGTCCTACCAGTACATGAATACAACATCCATTATGGTGTAATGCTCGGCTATGTTTCACACATGGCGTGGGGAAGGTGTGGAATGTATCCTCTTGACCTGCTAGTGCACTTACTGATGTAGACCACATATGTGTACATGTATTGATGTTTATGTAGATTCCATGTGTGTGCAGCATCTGATGTCTGAAGGTGACTGTTGTCTTAGTACATCATGCTGTTGCAATACAGCCTCAACATTGCCAACCGTATATGGTGATATATTCTAAGTACAGTAAGCCATACATGAGGTATGTACAGATGTTTGGACATGACTACTAAGTGGTGGGGCCTCTTTGCAGATGAATGATTACTGAGGATAGCTCACTGGTGTGTACAACCATTCCTACAATAACCTGTGTAACTGCTAAGGTCAGGTTTTGTTAATTGAAGTGTAGGACAGACAATGTAGAATGCAGTAAGGGTGACAATGAAGGCAAACCTCATGACACCTGTAACAGTAATACCTCCCCTGTGCATATATTGTGCATATATCAGCAAAGTTGTCAAAGGAAAGAGTCAGTAAGCTTTGTAGTGAATGTGATAGTGATGTACTTCTGTAATACCTATCATGATAGGCAGGTGTTTGATTCACAGTACTGACACCTGTGGGTGTGTGTGTGTGTCCATATATGTCACGTATGGTTGGGAATACATCCCACATGTTTTCAGTCTCCTGAACACTGTTGTTGACACCAGTACAGAGTGAAGTGTAGAAAGAAAGGCATAGGCAGGTGGTTGAACCTCACACATGTAAAGTGTCTGTATCTGTGTGACATAGGTGTATATCTTTGTGAATGCTACAGTGTGTGTGTGTGTGTGTGTGTGTGTGTGTGTGTGTGTGTGTGTGTGTGTGTGTATGGCTGTCCGGTCCCTGGAGTGAGGCTGTATTTTACCATAATGAAATGTTAATGCCCACTCCCCCATCCATTCAATGCAATCTGGCATCCCTGTTGATATCATCAATCGTAGATGGACATTCTAACCGCCTGTTGACATGTACACCTTGGGGTGTGACCTGCTGTTACATAGCCTACTGATGGACCCTGCTCCCCACATATACTCACTGCACTGTAGTATCCTTTCAATGTCCTCGATCTTAGGCCATTCCGACTACCTGTACATGTATAATCTATGTGGGGCATCTTGTAATTGTGTAGTACTATAATGATGATATACACATAGGCAGGGGTTCTCATCTGAACACTGGCAACTGTATGTGTGTCAGAGTGTGTGTTACTGTGTCTGTGAATCCCTGAGAGTGTGGGTGTGTCTGTGTTTGCATGCTGTCATGGCAGTGGGTATTACTGCTTCCCAATAAGAAGCCACTATTTCCACTGGCCTTTACCCTTGTCATCCACCATACCACTCTTTTACCTCCTTCCCGCTCCAGGTAACTATACCTGTGATGTCACCCACTATGGATGTGATGGCTCTGAACACAGCAGCTTACTACACAGCTATCATGCTCTTGGATCATTAGAACAGTAAACATAAATGAAACATGGGAGAATATAACTATGACGTGGAAGCTACAAAATGCATGCAGGTATTGTCATACTGAACTGTGGGTAGTCAACATGTACATATGGGACACTAACCGCAAACACCAACATCCCTCGGCACATGCAACTAGACCTGAAAGGGGAAGGCAGAACGTCAAGTTCAACATGCTGTTAGTGTTGTTACACATGATACATACTGTCAAATGTACAAAATGCATTCTAAAACTGTAATACATGGTATGTCTGCTGCCTGTCAACACTACTCAACAATATTAATCTGCAATTGTCTACCTAGTATGTTCACCCTGTGCATCAGACCATATGAGAATGTCCCTGCAATGATGGTGTGGATGACAGGGATGCAGCACAAGCATCATCATATGCACAGGGTGATAATGTTTGCCAGAGGCCTAGGCTGCACCATTGGATGACATCATGTGTGTGTGTTAGGGCCTGTGATATCATTGGGTGTGTGGATGTTATGCATGTGTGTGTTGAGCTGCCCTAAATTTGTTTCTGGTGTGTGTGTGCATGCATGCGCACAGGTCTGGCATGTGGCTGGCCTACACAGGGGTATTATTGAAAGCTGCAGACTGTACAAGGCATATTAAACAGTTCACAGTGTCTGGCCATGGCCACGTAACCTGTGCCTGCCAGGGGTTGCATGGGCACTACCAGGCAGAGGTCCAGATTGGGTATTGTCTGATGACACATATCCACTGGAATCGTGTCCCTGTTGGGACCGTCCAGGACCACGTGCACGTGGCCTGCTGTATCCTGGTGTGACTGCACAGCACCAGCTGCACTGCTGCTGCTACCGCCACTTTGGGAGCAGGCATGTGCAGTAGCATGTTCAGGTAGACCTTCAACAGGTGATGTAGCTGACCTACATCCATGTGCCTGATGCCTCACTCCCACCAGATGTTCCAGCACAGACATTCCACATTCGAGGATTGACATGCCATGGTCAAGGACTCTCACCATGTCACCCAATAGTCTAACCAAAACATCTGCAAGATGATGGTGAGCATTTGCAAGTGCCTGGATGTTGTCAATTAATGAACAGACAGCAGCCCTCTGAAGCCTCAGATCTTCCCTGTTATGCCATTTAGCATGTGCCTGTGCCTCCATTACAGCCCAAAACATGCGTCTGGTGACTCCAGCTGATGTGCTTTGTCTCACAGGGGCATGTTGGCCAGTGGTCTTCCTACGAGCAGTGCTGGGCACATGCCTGTTTGGGACATTACCAGTCAGTTGGCTGGGATCATGGTGTGCAGGCACACCTTCCATAGTCTCCACACTTCCCTGTTCTATGCTACCACCCACCAACTGTCCTTCCTCTATGGCCAGTGGTGATGGGGTATGTTTAGGCAGGGGAACTGTGTGCGAGGATGAGGGGGAGACAGGTGGAATGGCAATCAATGGCACAGATTCAGCCCCTGACAACCCTGCCTGTGCCTCAATCATACTATCGTCATCATTGCTAGAGTATGTGGGGACAGTAACATCAGGTAGACCGCAGGAGGGCAACACACCTACATCAACACCTGTAAGGGGAAGACAAAAACTGTACATTACAAGTTATACCAAACACACACACACAGACAAAGACACACAGACAGACACACACACAGACAAACACACACAGACAAAGATACACACACAGATAGACACACACATACAGACAGACAGAGACACACAGACAGACACACACAGACAGACAGAGACACACAGACAGACACACACACAGACACACACACACAGACAGAGACACACAGACAGACACACGCACACAGACAGACAGAGACACACAGACAGAGACACACAGACAGTCAGAGACACACATACAGACAGACAGACATGCAGACACACACAGACACACACAGACACACACAGACACACATGCTACATGCAGGTGATATGGCAGATGGCATTCAGCTTAGAAAATTATAGTTTCAGCTTAGACAACTATAGTGGTAGTTATCATATATCCCTGAGTTGCACACAACAGCATGCACCTTACACAATTATAGTGGTGGTTAGCATACATACCTGTATTGCAGCATTTGTTTTAGTAGCCTATGCCCCATACCTGCAACACAATGCATACACTTTGCACCATTGCACCACACTGCCATGGTGTGTGCAACATACACCACATGTTAACAGACCATTGCTGACCTTTGTACATCTGCCACTGATGCTTTGTGTTAGCCACCACTCCTATGTGTGAGGACATGAGCAGTAGGGTATATTGACTGCATATTATGCTTGCCTGAGCCCTAGCTTGCATATCTACCCCAAAGCATGTCTGTTCAACATTATTTTGCCTCCCCTGAGCTGAGTCTAGACATTATGCATGTGGCTGTACACACATGTTTGACATGGCTGTCCCTACTTTGCAATGGTGCCACAGACCAGCACAGGTGTACAGTACACCAGCCTGCTGTGTGGCGTATGACCTTGCCAATCACATGTAGTATGACATTTCTTCTGCTGACATGTTGAACGACATGCATTCATGTGTAACACAATGGTGTCCTTTCCAATCTACAGTACGTTAATGGTGTCCCAATGCAGGGACGTGTTATATTAACAACGGCCTTCAGCAGATGCAATGTTGTCTGTCTGCCCTACAAATATGCAGTGACATACTACACATTGAGCTGATGTGCATAGCCATTGCAGGGCATCATGTGTCTTCACAATTGCTATACAGTGTGAGCTACTGACACAGTTCATAGCCATGACTATGTTCACATACAATACATATCTAATGTGGAATGTGACCCACATCACTGAGGTGTACACACTCTAAACCCTAATGTGGAATGTGCGACAAGGATATACGGATGACACCCCTGCACATCTGCAACCATATTACTGATGCCTGACAACTATCCCACACATGGCTAACTTAACAGTACTCTATGACCCACATGCCATCTGTGTACCTCACACACACATGAGGAGCAGGCATGACAGTGATGTCTGACACCAGCAAGGTGAATGTACTGTATCTGTGGCCTGATGTGGTTGTATGTGTATGTTGTGTAACACATGTATGTATTTGGACATTGTATAGGTGAATGCTTTCATGTTGTGACACACTCCAGATTTTCAAGACATGTTATGTGGTGGTTTCATGTTATGCCTACACAACTGTGCACAGGCCTGCATGATGTTTAATGTTTCACATCTGCAATATCACCATTACACAAAGGCCATAGTTGTATTGTGTCGAGCCAATGTACAACAGGGTGTACACACATGTACATCACTTCTACTATTAGCATTATGCTGGAATGAAAAGCACACACATCTTGATTTAGAGCTCTTATAATAACAGCTTTTGTGATACCAGTTTGATAAAGCGTTTTTTAGGCACACACCTATATTTTCGTTTTTCATACGGACATGGACGAGCTATAGAAATCTGTTCATTATATTACAGGATTTTTTTAGTCGATTCAGCTATACATATTTCAGGCCATCATGCAGATTTTAGGAAAGACATAGTTCGGTTAGGGAAGTTATAATCAAAGTCTTAGTTAAATAGTGTATTTTGTTGTTTATAGTTTATATGATCCAACAGTGATACATACTTTCCAACTACGAAAGAGCGCTTTATAACGATAAATCATATATAGTTCATGATACATAATATATAATAGCAGTTGAATTTCTTTTGTTCTTGCATTTAATTTTAACAATACAAATGAATAGAATTTATACTGCTATGAGCTTAGCTATATATATATATACATATTTCTGCCGCCCATTCAATTAAGTATATATATATATATATATATTTCTTTTATATATGTATTATATATTCTTACATGTTTTTAAAGGGATTTTTTCATATATATTTTATGAGTTTTTATGTAATATATGTTTTTATACAGTACTATACTAATATGAATTATTTTTAAAATGTATAACTAATATATGTTTCCAGAATGAGTCTTTGTAGATATATATACGATATGCTTTTCTAATTAGAAATGCTGAAGTGTTTTGTTTTTTGTGTTTAGTAGCTTGCTAGCTTAACTTCAGCAATAGTCACCATTTAAAGTACAGCTTTTTGTATTAGAGCAATAATTAAAATGTTAATTGATTAATTATTTAATTAGTATAGCAATTGAATTAGTGAGAAGCACTATATAAGCTTTGCATTAGACATAAGAGAATAGATCTGAAGAAGCGTACTGTTTTAGTACGTGAAAGCGCTCATCTCTCCTGTCCTGTAACAAATAAAGAAGATTTTGTGTTTGGCTGCATAATCGTGGTGGTCCTCATCTTTGTGTTCCTGACGTTATTCCTGCTTTGTGCTTTAGTGGTGAGGATCTTTGGAGGTATTGCTGGGATTGTGACTTGCATTTCTATCGTTTTAATTTTATCCTTGGCTACCTACACACGATGGATGCTATTGCCATAGAACTGGAATATGTACCTAACAAACTGAATGGGAAAAGGCAATGGAACAGTTTATTAGAACCTAAAGAGAACCCATTACTTAATATCAGTATGGAACAACCAACTGGAACATCTAATTCCGAAAAAGGTAACGCTGATAAAATGAAAGATTTCATTGTCACTTTGAGAGAACTTGAAAATATAATGTATAAACTGTATAGACTTGTCTGGCAAAGGCGCCATTTAGAAGCGTGTTTGCACTTCAAACTGATTCCTAGAGGGATGAGAGTATTAGTGATGCCTTCATATGGTGAAACCCACCCTGAGTTACTCCGTAAGTGGCAGCAATTAAACCTTGACTTAGGGTTTAACTACATCAAGCTACTGCTAGAACATTTCCTACCGTTAGAGAAAGACCTTAACTCACGAGCTGAGGCTTTAAGTAAAGACATTATGGAGAAGTTTAAGGAGGAGTGTTTTCAACAGAGGCTAGACAACATGTTTAATCAACTTTCCTCATACAACGATAAACTGCAACAAATAAAAACAAGAAAATTACACAGAGATCACATAGACTTTGTAAATAACCATGTCTTCTCGTGGCCAAGATACAGAGAAAGTGATATGAATGAGAAAGTGTTACCCAATAGCACTGAACACACTTCAGAGTACACTGTGAATCAGAGCTATGCCTCAGCAGCAATGAATGCTAATTCTACCTTAAGGAACTCAGATGTCATGACCGCAACCCCTCCGGTACTGACGTCTCTGACGCACACACAGAATTCTGCAGTAAGGGATACTCCCCCATGTAACCAACAAGCTTTCGCTCAACAAGAAGTGAATATACAAGGTGCTAAACCCAAAGTTAAACAGGGGAACCTTGAAGGTTTTTTACCCCTTCCGCTGAAGTTTCGGCGGAATTTTCAAAGCAGATCGAGGAGCAGAGGTCGCACCAAGAGGAAATTCTCGGGAGAAGAAATGGCATCGAGCAACAGGAATCGAAGAAGGGAACAGAGGACTTAGTGTTTAACCTATCACAACGAACTTTAACAGAGATTGACTATAAATTACTGAATAAAGGCCTTTCCTTTATCCCTGCTCAGGTTAGCAATATAAGTGAAATATTAACTGATTTGCGCCTTTTTGTCCGTAAGATTAATTTGAAATGTATGTTTAAAAACAAAGAGCAATATAATGAAGTTAGTCATGTTAACAGTAACAATTTTAAAAGAAAGAGTGTGTTTTCACCAGCACAAACACCAATTACAGAATGCTTCATCAAGGCTTGTGAATTAGATTTTTACAAATATTTTAATAATGAGAAAAAGAGGAATCTATATACTAATCTGTCACACTTGGAATGGGAATCGCTTTATGCACTTCAACATGACAAGGAAATAATTATAAAGCCTGCAGATAAAGGGGGTGGAATAGTTGTTTTAGATTACATTATTTATAATACACTAATGTTGAATATGCTTAGAGAAACTGATACTTATAAAGAAATCCACACTAATGATTTAACTAGAGTTATTTTTTCAGTACACCAGGAATTATATGATTTCTTAATGTGTAGGCAGATAGACCAAGAGCTATACCAATATTTCCTGATAGAGCAACCCAAAATACCTTATATAAAAGGGCTGCCAAAAGTACACAAAGGGATTTCACCTCCACCACTACGACCTATAGTAGTAGGAGATGGATGGTTTACGGAAACCATGTCAGTCTACATAGAAAAGAAATTAAGGCCTATTATAAATGAGATAAATAGCATTTTGAAAGATACATATCAACTATTAGATGTATTATCTAACTTTGAAGAAGGTCTCCCTAAAGATAGTATCCTTATTACTATGGACATGAGGAATCTGTTTACATCTATTCCCAACAGTTATGGTTCAGATGCTATTAGACACATCCTACACAATACAGATATATTCAGCAATAATGAAAGAATTCTATTGAATGCTATATTAGACCTCATACTGAACAACAATGTATTCTTATATGACAAGAAATTGTTTTTGCAACAATGGGGAGTGGCTATGGGCACTCCCTGTGCAAACACCTACGCAAATCTTGTTGTATATTACTGGGAATGCATGCATTTGTTTAATCATGTTAACTTTGATAAAATGCTGCTATATAAAAGATTCGTAGATGATATCATAATTTTCTGGAATGGTACTTTACAAGAATTTTTAGACCTAGTGGAATACCTAGAAACTACAACATCTTTCTTTAGATTCACTTTTGAATACTCTACATCTGAAATTAACTTTCTAGATATTACCATTACCAAGGATGATAAAGGTAAATTAAGTCATACCATCTACCGAAAAACTTGCTGGAAGAATACATTGTTGGAGTACAGCAGTATGCACCCCAGACATATATTTTATAACATTGTTAAGGGTCAACACACAAGAGTTAACAGGCTGTGTACGAATCAGGATGATAGAAAGCAACAAATAATGAAACTGAATGACATGTTCATAGAGAGACATTATGATAGAGGAATGATCCAGCAGGAGATATCTTCATCTGGATCTACTTCCACCCCCTTGAAATGCAGGAAGAAGTCCCATCAAATATATACTAGACTGAAGCCATACAAGGAAATAGTCCCTTTTCAAACTAGATATACTAGTGACATTAAGAACACCACCAATATAATACAGAAGAATTGGTGTATTTTACTTACTAATGAAGAAGTCAAGGCAGTAGTAGGAACTAAACCACGTTTTCTATATACTAATAGTAAGAATCTTAAAAGATTGTTATGTATTGAAAAACAAAATTTTGAGACAGAAAATATATATAACAAGATACAGAACAATATAATAGGGGATTTGACCAGAACAAATGAGATAGGTACTTATCCATGTAAAAAGTGTAGTATGTGTAGTTACATCTCAAAAGATATAGAGTTTACTCATCCATATTTAAATATTACATTTAAACCTAATTTTAGATCAAATTGTAACAGTACTCACTTGATATATCTAGCTAATTGCTCATTTTGTAATGCGTTCTATATTGGGATGACAACTAGATCCCTCAAGGAACGCATGTACAACCATACCTATGACATCAGGAGAAAAGATTTGAAGAATGCTCTAACTAAACACATAATGAGTAATCCAGGACATGAGTTTAGATTTAGAACACTTCAACTAGTAAGTCCAAGTAATAGGCAAGGAGACGCTTTCAATGAATTAGAAAGCATAGAGTTGCAATGGATCCTGAGATTTAAAGCACATTACACTCCAGGTCTAAATCAATATATCAGTGTGAGGTCAGTTCTTAAAAAAAGAAGTCTGAAATAAAATATGTCTCTTTATACATATGTTGATTCTGAAGTTATATTTTATATACATTAATAAAGTTAATTCCTAGCTACACTAAAAAACTTTTTTGAATAAACATATATGGGTATATATATGATCAATACACTCATATTTAATGGAGCTTTAGATGCTTAGTTATGATCTAATATATAAAATATATAATAATATAATATATTTTTATTCTTATGATTATTAAATACAGATTAAATATAGATTCATATTAGTTTATTTATGGATGTTTCGTTGATTGATATTTATACTATTTATTATTATTATACATAATTATATAATATTTAATGTTAGTTTTTAACTAGGTCCTATGACATTATTATATATATATTTTTAATTTAAGTCTATCTGAAACATGGAATGTTTTCTGGGCATATCTGTATTACACTATACTTACAGATACTTACATGCCTGATTATACATTAGCCTTAGATAGTAATACATTAAAAATAATAATTTTTACTATTAGCATTATGCTGGAATGAAAAGCACACACATCTTGATTCAGAGCTCTTATAATAACAGCTTTTGTGATACCAGTTTGATAAAGCGTTTTTTAGGCACACACCTATATTTTCGTTTTTCATACGGACATGGACGAGCTATAGAAATCTGTTCATTATATTACAGGATTTTTTAGTCGATTCAGCTATACATATTTCAGGCCATCATGCAGATTTTAGGAAAGACATAGTTCGGTTAGGGAAGTTATAATCAAAGTCTTAGTTAAATAGTGTATTTTGTTGTTTATAGTTTATATGATCCAACAGTGATACATACTTTCCAACTACGAAAGAGCGCTTTATAACGATAAATCATATATAGTTCATGATACATAATATATAATAGCAGTTGAATTTCTTTTGTTCTTGCATTTAATTTTAACAATACAAATGAATAGAATTTATACTGCTATGAGCTTAGCTATATATATATATATATACATATTTCTGCCGCCCATTCAATTAAGTATATATATATATATATTTCTTTTATATATGTATTATATATTCTTACATGTTTTTAAAGGAATTTTTTCATATATATTTTATGAGTTTTTATGTAATATATGTTTTTATACAGTACTATACTAATATGAATTATTTTTAAAATGTATAACTAATATATGTTTCCAGAATGAGTCTTTGTAGATATATATACGATATGCTTTTCTAATTAGAAATGCTGAAGTGTTTTGTTTTTTGTGTTTAGTAGCTTGCTAGCTTAACTTCAGCAATAGTCACCATTTAAAGTACAGCTTTTTGTATTAGAGCAATAATTAAAATGTTAATTGATTAATTATTTAATTAGTATAGCAATTGAATTAGTGAGAAGCACTATATAAGCTTTGCATTAGACATAAGAGAATAGATCTGAAGAAACGTACTGTTTTAGTACGTGAAAGCGCTCATCTCTCCTGTCCTGTAACAAATAAAGAAGATTTTGTGTTTGGCTGCATAATCGTGGTGGTCCTCATCTTTGTGTTCCTGACGTTATTCCTGCTTTGTGCTTTAGTGGTGAGGATCTTTGGAGGTATTGCTGGGATTGTGACTTGCATCACTTCTACTGTGTGTGTTGCTTCATGTCTCTGGCCATCCTCCATGGCCATGTGTACACATGTTCTGTCCAATGGTTGTGATGGCCATCTTATTTCACATGTCAGTGTTATCCCATATGACATACACCCATAGATGTCATATGCTCCACTGAGGACAGGGTTATGCAGACAAAGGGTGGTATGTATGAAATGTGAGACATGTTTTGCAGGATAGCTGAGCAGTGTTGCAGTCAGCCCACTTCATATCATGGACATGTCAGATAGCACATGACATTGTGTGACATTCATAGCAAGGGTATAATCCACAAGGGTGTATCCTGTGGGCCGGTCATACTCCAGCTCCAACACATTTAGAGTGTGTGCACACATATGCTCTCTGTACAGTACTGTTCGTATTCCCAACATGTGTAATGCTGATATGTAGTACCTGTCCCTATAGTGAAACACACCTCCACCATTGTATTCACTGTTGTCCACACATCCGGCAATGACAGTTTGGAAGGTTTAGTGTATGTGTTTCATATAGTCTTCAATTGTTTCACATGGGTAACCACTGTGATGCATTGCAGGTCTGACCAGTGTCTATTAGCAGGACCATCATACATTATGTGTATGTGTGTTATGGCACATAGCATGCAATTAATATGTTCCGTGCATTATCAAGCCTGGCAAATAATAACAATCTCACCTGACACAGGCTGCTGTGGCTGCAAAATGCCAGAGGTACCTAAACAGGAGTGTCACAGCAGTAAGATCATTATCCACACCTGTGTGATAGCTACAGGGTGCAATGTCCATGTTAGCACATAAGCCAGTGCACTACACTATACTATGGAGTATGCACATCTGTGCATAGAGTAGCAGACTATAGTATGTTGCATGTGTGAATACATGCCTTGCATATGATGTTACATTACATATTGTACAGTAACACATGTAACTATGTGAAATATAGTTGTGTTATGTGTGCAGTAGTGACTTACCAGGCAACTCCAGGCTCGGTGGTTGAGAGACACCCACCTCCATAATACCAGCTAAAGCTTGTAGATGGAGATCTGCAGGTAACCCCAGGTTGGCCAGTAGCTCCTCGGTACATGTGAGTGGGGGCTGGGTGAGTGGCCCCCACCTGTTGCACCTTGTTCCTTAGCAATTGCATTAGCACGCTGTTTCATCCATCTTATGAGGTCAGTGCAGTGTCGGTGCACCTGCTGATAGGTGCGATTGTGACTGCCAACATCATTTACCCTCCTGCAGAGTTCCTCCCACAGGGCATCCCACTGCTGTGCATCCTGTGGCACATGGCTGAAGAGTGTTGTATGGTTTTCGATGAGGTATGGGACGAGGACCTCATCCTCCAAGTGGCTATATGCCAGCAGCCTGCTATGTGGCATACCTGGAAGACATAATAATGGCGACAGGTCACACTAACTCACAGAGAAGTACAGAAGTACAGCTGAACATACAAGTGTATCACATTTATTAAGATTACAAATACATCTTTGCAAATCTACATGACACTAACACCACTGACATGTATAAGTCACACACATTTGACACTTACTGGTGATGTGATGTTATCATCATATATGTGTGTGTGTCATGTGATGACATTGCTCATACACCATGTGGATGTTGTCTTGACGTGGGCATGTCTGTTTGCTTGTACTGGTGTCTTTACCTATCAGCACATGCCTGGATGTGTTCACATTAATGGAATCAACCTTAATGCTGTGTATATGTCACATATATAGTCATATATAGCCATTAGGGTCATGACCTGTGACCCTGCAGACTTGCAAGCATGATTGTGTTTTGCCATATACATCTACATGGCACTGCACAGCTGTGTAGCATCCTGCCATGTATTGCCTGTGTTGCACATGTGTAACACATGGGACAATAGCTAGCCTGATTTTATTTGCAGGGTTGGATATCAACTATAGTATGTATGGTCATAGTGATCTAGTAGGCTATATGCCCTGGGCCATTTATGAGCCTAGGCAGACAGGTTGCCTAGCTGTAGGCAACAGACAGGTAAGTTTCAGTGGGCAGTTCAAGCAGTGCCACAGAACTGATACACAGGGTTACTGATATATTTGGCATAGGGTCATCACACCATGTCACAGAGAAGGGGCGATGTGCAGCTTCACTGGATAGGGATGCATAGTATGGCAAGAGTATGCTAAGTGTATGGGACAGAGATCTGTCAGGCATGTTGTGATCCTTGTACTAGAAAGGTGGATGTCCATGAAGTATGTGTTTATTTGGTATCAGGATGTGTTAAATGTAGCATATCCAACACCTCTGGGTTAGACATGGCTTTATTCAGTGTAGGCTGCATGCTACATAGTGCAGCTAGGGATTGCGAAGGGCAGTGTAGGCCATGTACATATGGGCAATAGCCCTTAAAGGAAATATGTGATCTATTATGGGTCACATGGGTGTTGAGTATGGCTGAGCAATTATCTCTATATTCCTGGATGGCACCCTGTCATGATTAGGGGTGCCACATATGACTACTTGTCTGGTGTGGTGAAGCAACTATCAAAGGAAAGAGTACTGTCCAGCTGCATCTCATACACACAGTTGCCATTATGTTGACCGCTGCCTAGGTGGTAGTTCATGGGTACAGGGTTTGTAACATAAAGGATGACAATGCAATACTTAGCTGTCAGATTGTGACCATACATCACACACCAAACATCTGACACACTAAGGCCCTTCTGTATGTTGAACGCAGCACACATTGAGTCAATTATTGCTCCTAGTTCATAGTCATTTGCAAACATCAATAGGCTGATGCCTTCTGTGTTAGTCTGTGTGGTATAGATAACAAAGAGGGGGAGTACCAGGAATGAACCCTGCATTACTGTGGCTGGCACTGGTTTGATGTGCATGTATTAGTCAGACACCATCTGTAGTGTTGGTTCTGCCAGCAGTCCAGTTGCAACCACTCCTGTGACATAGGAATGTACACCTAGTTTACTGAGTGTAGCTGGAACACAGTATTGGTGATGGTGTCCTATGACCTGGAAAGGTCATGATATGCAGTGTTAATCAACCATACTGTCATCTACATCTGTACTGAGTACATCAAATACGTTGATCATGGTTCATGGCCTTACAGACCAGACTCAGCAGGGTAGTTGTGTACTATTTCTCAGTATCAATGGTGCCTCCCCCTTTGTGGGGTGTGATAACTGTTGCTGTGCACCATTCAGTGTGTACACAGCCTGACATGGAGCTATGATTGAACATGATGTGCATGTGGATAGCTGATTGTTCTTACATTTGTGTAGGCTACACCCTGGGATGTTGACAGGTCCCATAAAAGCTGTATGTATGGCTTTAGAGAGTGCAGCTTGTACCTGCATAGTCATTATTACAGGGGCCCTGTAGTGTACATGGATATATTACTAAGTGTACCTGTTGGGGGGGAGGTGGGAGTGGATTTAGGTTCTCCAAGACCCTATCTGGATGAACAGGTGCTATTTCTGTAGGTGCAGTACTTCCCATGCCATAGTGCTGTGCAGCACGGCAGGTCTTGTCGTTGCCATTACGATTCATGACACAGCTATAGAATGTTCTGTGGTTGGCCTCATAATATGTGGCTGATTAGTTTCACAGTAGCTTTGTGTGGTTTTATATGGTGTATCTGCATCTTACTCAGACTCACCAGGGATCACCTACACTCATGTGTGTTCACTGTTGCAACAGTTACTACCTTCTGTGGTACAGTTTAAAGCATTGTGCCACCAGTTTGCCTTCTTGTTTGTGTTGTGTTGAATACTGGTTCTATTTCAATGGCACAATCACTGCACATATGTGGCTGCTTAAGGTTCATTTGTGTAGGATTCAGCATTTGCACATGCATTGTCCATCTGCATGGGTGCCATGACAGTCACCACTCTGCTCTTAGGAAACATAACATTGGCATTGGAGGATGACTATGTGTAGCATACTGTTAGTCCTGTTTGTGTGACTACTGTGATCCAGGTCATTGGAGTCGATGGAATCCAACATGCATTGAGCACAGGTGTTGGTACATGAGGAGTCTTCCCAGTTCATAATGGAATAGTTGAAAGTAGCCATTATTATGGTTCTGTCTCAGACCTAATCTTCCCCATTACAGCACATTATGACAGTTGGGAAATCCGCGGCCTGGTGGGTGATCTGTTGCAAGGTGCAATTTGAATTCCACTTTGGCACAAAGGTAGTTGCTAGAGTTTGCATTCACACATGAGTACTGCTGGGCATGTTTCCAGCCACGATTTCTGAGGTGTGGCACAATTATGCAAACTATGTCATACAGTTTGTGTATTTCGGTGTCTGTCTCTTCCAGCTTGGGGGGTCACTTATTTGGCCAGATACTTAGAAGCATCTGTGAATGTGTGTGATTTCTGGTAGTGTGTGTGGGTGTCCTTACTGTGTTCTGGTAAGGGTATGTGTTGGTTGTGTTGATGAGATGCATGTGTTAACCTACACCTCATGACTGTCCAGTCCAGTCATGGCAGTAGGCTAGGCTGCCTTCCAGCTTACCCCTGTAGCTGCATCCCAAACAATGTGTGGGGCGTGGTGTTAGGTGGGTTTGGCAGTGTACATGGCATAGAGATTACATTCCCCCAGGATGGCCACATACACAAAGCTGACATTAGTAAACACCAGTAGCTGACTAGTGGACATGCCTGTATGAGCATTTAGTACTACAAGTACCAAGTACTGTATTTAGTTTATGTTTTGCCTGTGAAGATGTTTTAGACAGTGATGCTCACATGTAAATATTTGTGTTATGGACGTGACAACACTGGCTATTATGGAAACATTGTAGCTACCTTTAGCAGCAATCCTCCTTTGAGGAGCACATCACATCCTGTTAGTTGATTACAGATGATGCAAGTGTCTACAGGTCTGTTTCCTTCTCTGGGTATACACTCACATATCCACCAGGACCATGAGCTCTATTGGGCACAGACACCGACTCTCCAAACAGAGTCATGTATCAATAGACTCTGATGCCACTATCAACATGATCAGGATATAATCAGATAGTGTATGCCAAGATATAACCAGATAGTGTATGCCATCACCTATGAAGCGGCTATTACACATGGGCAGCTGTCTCCTACATTGTACACTCCTACTGCAGATGTTACACTGGTGTTAAACATGATATGCAACCTGTTTCATTACCAGTGCTGTGCACTACCTTACATACAGTATGTGCAAGCGGCTGTTAGGTTTGCAATGAGAGGTTGGGCTACACAAACCTGGTAGTTCAACCAGTGTGTCTCTACTCTCAATATCCACGGATGTGACAACACTGGCTATTAGAGAAACATAGTAGCTAACTTTAGCAGCAATCCTCATCTGAGGAGCACATCACATCCTGATAGTTGATTATAGATGATGCAAGTGTCAACAGGTCTGTATCCTTTTCTGGGTATATTCTCACATATCCACCAGAACCATGAGCTCTGTTGGGCATGGATACCCACTCCCCAAACAGAGTCAAGTATCAATAGACTCTGCTGCCACTATCAACATGATCAGGATATAATCAGATAGTGTAAGCCATCACCTATGAAGCAGCTATTACACATGGGCAGCAGTTTCCTACATCTTACACTCCTACTGCAGATGTTACACTGGAGTTAAGGATGATATGGAACTTGTTTCATTACCAGTACTGTGCACAACCTTACATACAGTATTTGCAAGTGGCTGTTAGGTTGGCAATGAGAGGTTAGGCTACACAAACCTGAAAGTTCAACTAGTGTGTCTCTACTCTCAATATCCACTCTATGTAGGTGTGCACATAGCCATTTGGCCCTGCCCTGTAACAAGGGTCACTACACATTTGCATAGCATGTACACATGCACAGCTGTTAGTGCTTGCAAACAATACTAGAGAGGTCCAGCCCTGTAACAAGGGTCGCTACACATTTGCATAACATGTGCACATGCACAGCTGTTATTGCTTGCAAATGATACCAGAGAGGTGGATATTACATGTGTTTATGTGCATGGATAGTTACCTGGCTCTTCCAATTATCTTTGCTATCATACTGCTAAACTGTCAGATGAATACAAATGATATGTATCCTGTTATTGAGTATTGTAATTGCCAATAGACATGACTATTGTTTGCATAGCATAACAGAACTGCTATGTAGAATAGAATACAGATCTGCCTAATATACTGTACATTACACAGTAATTGGCACAATATCCCACAATGCACACATTTGCACAGTAAGCCCACCTTTAACACGTTCATCTTACTTATTTATACACCCATACATATGTCGACTGTTACAATATATCAACATATACTATCCCCTGTTATAGCACATACTTGTTGGACCATTTCTGACATTGACAGTGGCTGGAAGCGAATTGGTGGGCTCCAAGCCCATATCATCCCTTGTGGTGTATGGAAGTTTGCCTTGTGACCTACAGCAGTACACACATAGATTACTACAAGCATTACTACTGCTCAACAATACATCACTACAAGGTAGCTATTTCCACTATATGCATTGATTACACTGTAATTCTTACAGAACAGGTACTACATACACATACATACTACATGTTATACATACCTTCTTAGTAAATGGAGGTGTTATTGACTAGTATAATACTCATTTTCGGTTCATCTTTCTGTGTTTTGTACTGTCCTACAGGTAGATACAGATGATTTAAACGTGTGACAAGGCAACCTTTTATAGTTACAGATCAGTAACACGCTATCCCGATAACCAATTGGTGTTCCTAAGTAGCTAATTACATGCACATCAGCTCCGCTGCTACTGCCTTAGCCAATACCATGGCTACAGTGGAGTATAACTGAGTACTTCCCTTGGGCATTGTTCCTTTGCCTTACTTGTGAGGAAGACAGCGTGGAAGTGTTGTTGGATTCTATTGCAACAGATGTATGGAGACGAATAGTGTAATGCCTAGAGGATTTGGTCTAAATGTGAGTACTGCTGTTATATTTCTGAACATTGCTACTTGTGCAGGGTTTGTCTGTACCTAATACTTCTGCATATGTTTCAGTTTGACCAGGTCGTTTGACCAGCTCAAGGCTGCATAGCTAAGCATATAATGTTAGGGAGTTTACAGTGTGCTTACCAGACATATTTAGTTTGGTGTTACTGTGTATCATACTGTGCTGATAATCAGTACTCGGTAACACTTCCTGGTGTACAAACCTTTCAAACCTCTGAAACGGGATTAGTTCATACAAACCCTGTTACATCAACAGCTGTTCAATTGTATAACAGCAACTATTTCATATAAGGCCATGTTAGTGTGTCTGTGTCCAGGTATGTTAAGGTTACAGCAGATGTTGTACAGTAGTTGAATAATTGGTTATGGTATGACAGTATGTATTGATGTAATTATTTTTGTTGTGGGGTAGATATTGGTGGGTGTACATAGCACATGCAGGTATGTAGGAACCCCTTTTATACAACTCTATATGTGTGCGGGTGTTCTTTCCCTATGTGAACACCTATCGCTTAGTGGATTAATACTATGGTAATTGCAGGCTGATTCATTGAGGCACTGTTAAATGCTTCCTGTATAGTATGCAGGTACTGTTAGTCCTTGAATCCTTTTGGCAATACATCGGAATGTAATAAAGTTTTGCAAAATGAAAGCTGTATTTCTGTCATGGATATTTGCAGTCATTGCAGTTGTGTTGGTGACTGTGTCCATAGAACATATTAGTAATAGTGTATTGGCATTTACTCTTCATATGTTATGTTCATATTGTTTGAGGGAGGGCAGAATGTGTGATTGCTATGGTCCATGTTATACTCAGATATGAACACTTCGGACATGTATGTATGTGTGAGTATATCTATATATATATATATATATATATATATATATGTGTGTGTGTGTGTGTGTGTGTGTGTGTGTATATATATATATATATATATATATATATATATATATATATATAGATAGATAGATAGATAGATAGATATTATTGCATACATTTATCTGTACCTCCATGTGTAGATGTTTTTAACCTATCTATATATCTACATATATATGTATCTCTCTCTCTCTCTCTCTATGTATCTCTCTCTCTCTCTCTCTCTATATATATATATATATATATATATATATATGAGCATACACCTTTAATTGGGTACATGGCGGGTTGTCCTATTTCAACACATTCCTCCCTTTTGTGTTTTAACCTGTCTGCATACACAACTGGGATAGGTACATCCCAGGTAGTGTAGTGTTAGGTTACTCTGAGGATGGAGTACATGGTTGCAGGTTCTACTCCTGGAAGGTGTTGTTATTTTACCTCTCAGAGTAGGCACTAGTAGGGAAAGTGTGAATAATGCACATTAAGCAGTTGTAAGCAGGTTTGCTCGTGGTCTGCGCGATGTTAAGCCTGTGAAGCGCTTCTCCGTTTACCATGTTTCAGCACCGTTTATTATTGCGCAAACCCGTGGAAACCCGCTTACAACTGCTTAAGAGTGCTTTAATCTACCTGCATCCAACAGCCCTTATTCTGGCTCTCAGAACAACCTAACAGCCCTTGTAGGTCTTGAACCCAGGACCATGAACACCACAGTCACTGACTTTACCACTAAGGCATCTGAGATATGTACAAATGTTATGGTGTTTAGAATATACATTTTACTACAGGCATTCCTCACTACTGAAAGCAAATGCGACAGTCAGTTGGTGTACATATGTCTGATACATGTTAATGTTCATATGTTTGTTAAATTAGGTGTTGCAATGTAACATGACAGGGTGTATTATTAATGAGTATGGTTCTTGTTTTGTGTCCTTTTTATATTGTCCCCATACTCTATGTATACCCCTCCAGTTCAATTATTGGACATCCGACCCAGGCCCTCCTTGATGCATGATTGCATTACCCATCATTCCACCCCCACCCCAATCTTCACATACACAACAACCACCCCTTCTATGGTGAATTAGGTTAATATTAATTGTTATAATACCAGAGCTGCATGTGTTTTGTGTACACTCCAATTCCTTTGGAGTGCTTCTGTGTCACAAAGTGTGTTCATATATATATATATATATATATATATATATATATATATATATATATAAGTATATATATTGTAATTGTATATATATATATATATATATATATATATATATATATATATATATATATATATATATATATGTGTGTGTGTGTGTGTGTGTGTGCAGACATCACTGATATATATATATATATATATATATATATATATATATATATATATATATATATATATATATATATATATATATATAATATATATTTCATATTAATTTGTAACAGTAATACATATGTAGACTGGAATGTGTTGGTTTACAAACTATAGTACATTACAATGGACTGTACGTATGTACACAAAGTGACTGTCCCATTTGTGATCTTTATAGTGAAATACATATGGTATATGGTGTAGTCTCAAGACTGTGAATTATGTATACACCTCAGATGGCTTAGTGGTAAGTTCCATGATTATAGTGTGCATGGTCCAGGGTTCAACCCCTGCAATGCTTTATAAATGTTTTTTTACTCCAGAATAAGGCTCATTTAAGCAGTTGTAAGCATGTTTAAATGTGTTTGTGTGACATTATAGCAGCCGTTAAACACAGTTAAACAAACTTTGTAAAGTATAACCTGTGCGCGCAAACACGGCCACATCCGTTAACTACTCAGGAAATATACATGTCAGTGAAGTAACATCTCACTATGTGCTGACATAAGATTACATTCTCTGTTGACTGTACTCTTCAGCACACATGGGTTTATATGGGTGTTTCGAATGTTTATTATACAGACAATTACTACCTATATATGCAAGCTGTGGTTAAGGTATACTTTTGAACATGATAAGCATCCCTGCCTTTATCGGGATTGGAACCTCTAATGCACAGATACTATGCAGATGCTGTAACCATTACACTGTTGACATTAACATTGCTTCTGCCTATTTCCTGTTTAGATGATTTCTATGTGTAAGCTAGGCTAAGCAAAGGGCGGAGTCCCCCAAACTCACTGAGCTTCATGTACTCTTGAAATAACAACATATAACAAATGTACTGTAAGACAATACATTACATTCCTATCTACATTAGGCATAGCCCCTCACTGACACACTTCAAGGGAGACCTTGTTGTGTGACTGGGTAACAGAATGTACACCCCCTAGGATCATGTGTCCCAGAACCATACAGCCAGGGGGGTGGGGGAGCCTGTCCAGTTTGATAGCTGCGAGACCTGTTGGTGGAATTGAATGGTGTTGAATTGTCACATTAACATGCCCTCTCTAGATCACAAAGTGCCCCTATCACCCTCCACAACCCCAGTCTTCAACAGCTTCCAGCAACTCTGCCTGGAATTGCTTCATTGGCTATGCTTGACAGAGGCTCAGTTACTTCATCAATGGTGCAGGGAAAGCCAACACACTGTAGCTATGCTTCAAATTGCCCTTGAGTAGATAGGTAGTAGGCTATCTGTGAACCTCTAAAGTGCAGGCCATCACAGCCATAATATGTGAATAAACAGACCTTCAGATCACAATATACAGTGAAAAATCAACATGTAGTCAGGAAACAGTTAAGTACAGCGAGAACATACAGAACACTGATACTTAGTCACTCCAAAAGCCTATCTTGGAAACTAGAAGACTTGTATAAGTTTAAGGCTTTCTATTGCTTACCAGTAGGTTACCTACCGGAGAGATGAAAAATAAGCACAGATGGGGAACATGCATGCAACGATACCATACCAGCCTATGTGTCAGCCTTAGGCTTTGGAATACTGGCCAAGGCTATTGGCACCCCCATGGTGACTTATTTAGGAGAATCTCGAAGGTGAATACCAGCTCCATAAATGGCACAATAGCAGATTCAATGAGGGTTATGTTACTCAACACTAGGGGTTGTGATCACAACATGCATGCACTCACAGCACTCCACAGGATGGACAACATCAACATCTGTGCAATAACTGAGATTTGTCTTAAGGCTCCTGAGAGCACACCAGCACTACCAGACTAAAACCCATACCACACATTTCAGCCACAGAACATGGACTGACACAGATATGGGGGAGCTGTATCCATATTCATCAGGGATACCTACACCTCCAGGTTACTGGGGCAGCATGATACCTCTAAGATCATCCATGTGCAGCTAACATCAGCCACAACTTCAATGCAAACTGTGGCCTGCTACGGATCACCCTCCATGACCCAGGACCACCACTCCGCCTACCTGGAGACAGTGGAGAACATGACAGTCCTAACGCACACCCTGGCATTGGTCAATGTCAACTACCATATCATTCACTGGAAAACTTACTCCAGTACTCACTTCCAAGCCCAGAGCTTCCTGGAATTTATCACCTCATGTGCCCTGTATCAGGTGGTAACCTCCCTAACGTGGGGTGGAAACTACTAGAAGTGGTCATCACCAACATGGGCAACAGATGCACCACAGCGGAGGTTAACCGGCCACTAGTTAGATCTGACCATGAACTATTCACTGTTTCCACACCCAAGCATCTCCCCCGCCCATGGATACCACAGTGTATACCTTTCCTACAGCTAAATTTACACTACTAGTGATGGGGTGGGGGGTTTCACAGCCCCCACATTAAGGGGAAACACTGCTCAAGATACAGACAGATTTACAAATGCAGTCTATAAGCACCTACATGGATGTATGGATCATGCCATCACTAGTAAACCAAGACTTTCTCCTCCTAGACAAGGACACCAGTCTGGTGGACCTCTGCAATAAACAGGCTGCACTACAGAAGTTAGACACTGTTCCAGACAAACAGCAAATCCCACGAAGGGCAGACATCAGTGACCACTATTAGTATGATACGTAGGTCCCTCATGACATCATCCAAGGCTAACATCAGCAGGAGAATATGCAAGGATTCGAAAGATAACCACAAAGCCTTCTTTGGCTATGTCAAGGATCTAAGTGGTGACAAACAGATTTGCACTGTGCTAATGAAATATAGCAAAAAATATGCTGACCCTACTGATATTGCCAACATCCTTGCAGATACATTCAGTGCATACTTCACCCCCTAAAGAGCCCACAACACTACCCGAAAGGTCCAGTATCCTGCACATCAGAGATACACAGGTGGAAATGGCCCTCACTAACAGCAGAACACAGCGTCAATGGAGGCAGATGTTGTCCCAGACTGCGTCTTGCAAACTGTACAAGACAACCTGATGCCCCACCTAATTAAGCTTTCCAACCTCAGCCTCTCCACAGGCTACATGCTCATACAATGACGCGTGGCAACAGTTATTCCACTCCATCAAGGTGGAATCACAACTGACCATGGTAACTACCAATCTATAAGCCTGACTAGCCTGGTCTGAAATGGTTTGGTTCGCATCCTCATGGCACTCATTAACAAAGACATTGGTAAACTCAGAACATGTGACCCAACCCACGTCAGCTTGGTTGAGTGCAGTTCATACCTACTGAACCTGTTTGACGTCTTACATACAGTCACCAAGACATTAGATGATGGGGAAGGTGGTTCACACATACTACCTGGACCTCGCCAAGGCTTTTGACACCATGCCCCACTCAGGTATTATTGATAAACACACCAGCCTGTACATACACCCATACATCACAGGTTGGGTTGCCAACAGGCTTACACACAGAACCCACATGGTACGACTAGCAGTCTCCAGGTCTAACTCTTAACCAGTCATGACTGGTGTCCCACAGGACTCAGTCCTGGAAGCCCTACTGTTTGGCATATACATCTCAGAGGTACAGCCAAACACAGGTGGACTACAGCAAACCATGTTTAGCAATGACTGTGAACTGGAAGCCATGATTGATAATCCAGCTGACACAGACATCCCTCAAGGGGCCTCACAGAGAACGTCACAGGGTGTCAATGTCACGGCCTCCAGCCAAGTGCCACTAACTGCATGGTCATTCCATTGTGGAATTGGCACCCACATATTAACATATAAGTGCAGCCACTTTAATATGGATAAGGTAATGGGGTATCTGAGGACTAAGGTAGACAGTGATCTCCTCTTTGACAATCATATCTCCACAGTAGTTAGGACATCCTTTTATGTAGGCCATCTGATTACTAAGGGATTCCCATCAAGACATACTGCTGTTATAGTGCCCCTTTACTCATCACTCATCAGTCCCATCATATGGTATAATAACTCATGTGGGATGTACCTCAGAAGACACTTCCAACAGCTGGGAGGTCCATGAATGTACCTCGCCAAGGGGAATACTGGCCTCCAACATATGGCCTATGCAGCCAGACTGAATAAACTCCTGCTTTACTCAGTGGCATCTCATTTACCCAGAGATGATCTCCACTGGCCAACACAGCCATGTCAAAATCAGGCTTGATGGATATGCTCCACCTATGGGAATCCATGTCACAGTGAGCCACACACTGTAGTGAGCTGAACCTTGCCACAACAATAACTGTAAGATGCTGGAGGGACAGATTCCTGTCACAGACACTCCCCATACTTTGGAACAACATCTCTAACTACATTATACAGAGCCCTTCACTAACACTCTGCAAGAGAAACCTTGAAGAGTGGATGGGGAACAGTAGATGCACCCCAGGGATCCCGCCATTGGCTCTGCTCCACAGAGTGACAGTACAGAGTGACAGTTAATGAATCAATGGGGTGGCAAAAGCTGACACATTTTGGCTGGGCTTATGAATGGACTCTCACAGTTGGCCAAGCACCTACCTATAAATCTATACATACAGTATCTGCATATGCTGATAGCTTAATTTACTGTTCAGGTGTTGACTTACCTTGTGTCAATAGCAGTTGTGTGTGCAATAGTTGAGGGCTGCCTTTGTTGGATGCACACAGTAGACTGCCTATACACGACAATTTACAGGTAGTCTTGTGTGTGTGCCATCCATTTTTACTGTGTGTGCAGGTGGAGAAAGGTGTTAGTCCCTGGGTGCTTACACTGTCAGTGCGTGTGCTATACATTCTCTCTTTGCCAAGGCATGGGCATACTGGGCACGCCTCCATCTGCCAACTGAGGCTGGGTCAGGGAGTTCTTGGTCTGAGTACCGCTGTGCCTGTGAGGCCCTTGGCAATAGTGGTGGGCTGTGAGGGCCTTCACCATTATGTCCCTGCTGCAGCTGTTTCCGCAGGACCATATTGTGTAGCATGGCACACACTATGAAGATGTGGGCACATGTGCCTGGGGAGTACTGCAAGGCTCCACCAGATATGTCCAAGCAATGGAACAATGATTTCAGCATCCCAAACACATGCTCTATGATGATTCTGGTTTGTGCGTGTGCCTCAATATGGCATTCCTGCATGAGTGTGTGTGCATTTCTGATGGGAGTCATCATCCCCGGTTCCAGTGCATAGCCAGCATCCCCCACCAAGTGGCCATTTGGGATGTCCTCCCTGGCAAATAACTGATAAAGCTGTGAGGCATGCCAGATTTGGGAGTCATGATAGCTTCCAGGGCTGCCAGCACACACATCCATGATAATGCCCTGGGCATTGCACATGACCTGGCAGTTGATGGAGGGGTATCCCTTGCAGTTTATGTAGTGCCTACCCTGCTCACCGGGTGGTGACTTGATGTGTATGTACATGCAGTCTATTGCACCCAATACCACCGGGTATTTTGCCACACGGTTGAAGAGGCACATATTGCTGACCAACTCCTCCTGCGTTCAGGGGAAGTATATGTGCTCATTGGCATGTGGTAACATGGCATCCAGGAACTGGTGTAGTACCCTGGATGCTGATGCCTGTGAGATCCCCATGATATCCCCAGTTGGTCTTTGAAAGGTACCTGTAGCTAGTATTCTCAGGCTTACACATACCTTTGTATCCACTGAGATGGGTTCCCCTCTGTTTGTTCTGGCTCTGAGGCGTGGCCGGCACAGCTCCACAAGTTGCTGTAGGATGTCACTGTCCACCCTGTACTGCTCTACTATCTCCAGACCATGTAGCCCCTGGTAGGGTAGCCTGGGTCTGAACACTCTCCTCCTTCTCTGGTGCCTGAGGTGGTCGTGTGCATCATCCTCTACACCACCTTCAGTCTCCAACACATGTTTATGGATCAAAGCTATGGCAGCCCCTAACATGTACATACTAAAAGTTCCCTATCTGTATACACCACTGGTGCAGAGTGTATGGGAATACACAAATGTGTATGAGGTGTTTTCACACTTTATACTATTGTGCTATGGATGCTGCTGATGTCAGTGGGTGTGTATGAGCTATTCCAGCTGCAGCGTGTCTTAATTATGGGTTTTGCAATGAGTACTGTGGAGATCTACTTGCCTGCCTTGATTAATCTGTTGCCCTTTAATTCACTTTTAAACCTGGATCCCCTCCCATTATCAGGCATGCATCCACCTGCCATCTTTCTTGTTTTATACTTTCCCTACCTAGTCATGGCAAAATGTGCCTTGTAGCTGATATACTGCAAATTGGCTTTGTTCTGCTTTGACACTTTACTGTTTTCTTTGCAGTACAACCCCTTCCCTTTCCTGTTCTGCAGGTAGCTGCTTGCAGCCTTGTTAGTTGTTGTCAATGGCCCACTGTAGGTTCCTAGGTGTTAATTAGTAATTTGTACTCCAATTTCACTGCTGCAGAATTTCCTTATTTCTTTCCAATATCCTTCCTGTTTCAGCTGCAGTGCGCGCTGCGCAAACCCGTTTACCGGGTTTACGAGCGTTTTCATCTCCATTCACATGCATACTCGGTTACCTTGTGTACTCTCAGCTAAGCATAGCTATGGCCAATTCAACATACCCCTATCCTGCAGCCTTGCCTAGCTAGGGGCAAACTGGTTTAGCAATGTTCCAATGTGCTTACAGCAATGGCGACAGACCCCTCTCTTGATTTTATCTTTATCTCAAGGGCACACCTCGGTCTTATAACGCTACGCTGTGAGGTGCATCCTTACACCAGCAGGGAATCTGTGATTCACTATTACTCCTCTCATTTGCATGGCATTGCCTACTAATTCCTAGCTACTGCACTTAACACTGTCATTGCCCCTTAGCAACCCTTAGTATGGTGTAGCATGCCTGCCATTGACTATTATGGGGAACTAGTGATATGTGTTTCATTGCGGTTTTATTCTATATTTTTATATATTCCTTGCTATCCCCTATGCGCACCGCTGCCCTGTGCTTCCATGTCGTGATAGTGCGACTATATATATTACATGTTAATTTTATATTTTGTACATGTTTTTTATGCCAATGACTATATATTTAGCCATTGGCATATATTAACAATATAATACATGTGTTTGGTCGGCTGTCATGGCTCCGATTTTATGTTTGCAAAAATGTAAACTGTTTTCTACTGTTTACATTTCTGCATGCTTACACTACGCCTGCACCACTTCCTGAATCGCTACATACCTTCATTTGCATGCTACACTGCTGCACATGGGGTAATTAGCATACAGGGCTTGGGAGTTGTGCAGGAGTAGCGTACGCAGGTAGTGCACATGGAAACAGCTCATACCCAAATCACTAGACGGCCATATTTGGTGTTAAAATGCTGACGCTACGTCTGCACCTGACGCTAGCTTCATGAATTCCGGGGATTGTTTATCTTTTTAAAATTTTAATTTAAAATTTTTCTTCATTCATTTTCAGTACTTAGTTAATCTCTTCAAGGTTACAGAGGAGAAAGAACTTCTTCTGGCAAGCAGCAGGCATAAATTAGTGAAATACAGTAGTCCTGGATGCCACATCAGGCCATCTCATGATGCGAGCGAGCGTGTGCGCGCACACACACACACACACACACACACACACACACACACACACACACACAACTTTCATGCTTACTGAAAATATGAAGGATTACCAGTAAACACAGCTGCTTGCCTTTGAGGCATGAGAGGAAACTGGAGCATGTAGTAAGAATCCATAGGCAAAAGAAAGATAAGCAAATTTCATTAGGTAGAAGCATGAGTCAGTGAGCAGTGTGCCACTTATTACCTTTTATTATATTCTTTAATTTTAATACATTAACATTTTAGGAATAGAGTTTATGTTTATTAATATTATGTGATAAACTTAAGAAAAAATGTTGATATAAAATAAAACAAAAACCATGTTAGGTATAGAATGAAGGTGAAGGGCAAACAAAGAATTATTTTAGTTAGTTAGTTAGTTAGTTAGTCAGTCAGTCAGTCAGTCAGTCAGTTAGTTAGTTAGTTTACATTTGTTTACAGGGAAAGTTCAACCAGACAAAGTGTCCTTTTTCAGTGGAGGCCCAGGGAGAAAAGCTCCACATAAATTAGACCGAAATTTACATTGATAGAACAATTTTGTTATACAGTAGCACAAACACTTTCTTTAGATACAGACAAGGTAGACAACATGTCACAATATAAGGTAAGTCAAAATATCTGGATATAACATTTCAGTTCAATATTTTGCAGTGACTATAGGTTACATTGCAGGTTAAACACAAAAAAGAAAACAATAGCAGAGTTTTGTTGTAGCAAGAGAAGTAATTTATCTTAGACAGGATTATGATAGAACCCAGCTGTGGTAGCAGTACTGCTATATTTGTTGCTTTGAAGGAATTTGAATGGATCATGGGTTACACTAAAGTCAAGAGTTGTTTCTGTTCTTTTTTATTACTATTATCATCTGCACAGTTCTTTATCTGTTTCTGAGTATTTTTTTTTTAGTTTCGTGCAGAGGTTTAAGACTATGTGCTGCCAGGTTTAGACCCTGCATAAATCCTGGATTTAATTCCCACAATCTCCATTTGCCTACTCTGTGACTCCAAGAAATGTCACTTAAACTGCTCCTGGGGAGCCTGAAAAGGCACTGTATGTCCACTGGGCTTACTCAAGTAGCATTTGTATGTGTTCCCACAGGTTAGGTTAGAATTAGGAATAGGATAAGATCTAAAATTAAACAAAGTCATGTGTTTATTTGGGAAATGTAGAGATAAAGTACACACAAATAATGTATAATTGCACTTTTATTTAGAATAAACTATTTTAGTAATTCCCACAAATATGTCATCATCATCATCATCATTATTGGAGGGTGCTTGTTATAATGCCTTCCATATGAGATTAGTTCATGTCTGTCAATTGTAACCCCAGCCTAACCCTAAGCTTAAGTCTGCTTCACAGTTTATAAACCTAAACGTAAGCTGTTGATTGATAACGTGCTTAAAATATGCCTGCATCTTGAGCTGAACCACTGGCATTGAAAAAGGCTATTGTTCTTGCAATGCTGCTGACCATAGCCTAACTACTGGACCAGCAGACAGATGGCTGATGAGGAAGATGTCTGGGTAGTTGATGGCCACCTTTCCTTTTCTCAGGAGAAGAACAAGGCATGGCTGGTGGCACTCACTGCTGCAGGTGTATTCTGTGATGGAAGTCATGGGCTAGCCCCAGGCAAAAAGAAAGCAGCCATTGGACAAACACTGGGGATGGGAGGAGCATGTCCATGTATCTGAATGCATGGAAGTCATTCATCGACTATTCATCCTGGATCAAGGGGATGGGCTAGGATGCACACAAAATAACTAGTCTGCTCTATCTGCAAAAGAAGTATCTCCCACAAAGCAATATGTCTTTTCAGGGAAGAAAAAACACCCTTATCCCCAATCGTCTGATGTGAGAGAGCTAAGGCTGAAAGACATGTCAGACAAAGAAATAAGAGAGAAGTGTCTGAGCAGTTTACAGTGCATCAGCACCAATTAAGTGCATGTAATTAAAATCAGCATTTTCACCCACATTGCCTCTGTGGTATCTACCTAGCCCCCAGAGTTCATGGAAATTCTAAATTTACCCTATTCCTGACCATAGTCCTATAACACTGGAGGCTACCGCTAGGTCAAGTAGATAACTATTCATATGAGTGAAGCTGGGGCTTTAACTGATATTTTACCTAAAGACTGATTATTCGACCATCAGACATAAAGTAAACCCTAACCCATATTATAAACACAGATTTCCTCATCATAGCTTTTTGGGTTATGGGTATAGTCGGGGTTACTGTTTAGATCAGGGTGTGATTGTTATAGTTAGTGTTTACTTCTACAAACAAAGTTACAACAATTGAAAGCAGATCAATCCCACAGATGGGGTAGAAGATGATTACATCCATATTCTACATTGCAGATTCAAATATGCAAATGCGATCTTTGACAGCAGTATTTTCCTAATTGGTGGATACTGGGTTTAAGTTTCATCAGAAAACTTAATTTTGCAATGTTTTATATTTCTCAGGCAAACCAGTGAGTTAGTCTCTAGTAGAAAATTTATTGTATTTTTTGAGTTTTTTACAAACTGTTTTCCAAACTGATTGAGGTTCGTGTAGTTCTGCATAGGGCTACAAATAATGTTGTTGTGCTATAAAGACGTGTCTGGAGTGTTTCTCCTCAGGCCACTGTTGAAAATTAGCTTGTTCCAAGTTGGACTTTCCTAGTAAACAAATGTTAAATAAATAATAAATAAACATATACATATACCAAGTCAACCTTGCCATTGGCATCTGTAAGAACGACAAGGCATAACACAAAGAATCCGAAAGTGAGACAAATAAACTTAGCATTCTTATCACTTTCAAACTGACAAGCCAACATGCAAAAGTAAATGGCAGGCCCTAAGACTTAATTTACTGAAACAGATCCCCCCATCCCAACCCATTCCCCTTCAGAGAGTGGTTGCAGTTATTTATGTCATACATATCCCCCTAGAGTTTACAGAACATGAAATAAAAAGTGAACAGCACTCGTGAATAAAAGATGGATTATTCAAATGTGTAAGACTGTATTGCTTTAACATTTGTTTACCAGGAAAGTCTGACTTGGAATGAGCCAATTTCCAGTGGAGGCCCAGGGAGAAACGCTTCAGATGCATGTCTCTGTAAAGTGGGAGAAAAGCAGAGCACCCGGAGGGAACCCATACAAATGCAGGTAGAACATACAGACTCTGCACAGAAGGCACCTCAGCTGAGAATAGAAACAGAGAACCTCCTTCTGTGAGCCAACATAAACTGCTGCACCACTGTGACATTATGTTAAATAGGAGATTACTTTTTTGGTTTAATAGTCTGTATTATACAACTATTATTATTATTATTATTCAGTAATGGAATTTTTATCCATGACCTTGTTGTTATACAGTAGCCTGCCACAAGATTTTGATATATTATTGCTTACCTTTACAAACACTTTGGTCTAGGTTTGAGGAGTGTAAAGATTTCATTTTCTCTAACAAACTTTAAGACAAATAGAAATGTTGAATAAAGTGGTAGTCATGCCTTATGAGGGAATAGGTCATTCACTGATAAAAATGATTGATTTCAAAGCTTAGATAAAGCTAAATATATACTTGATTTCTAGAGGCTGGCATTTGTAAGTGGCATCACTCATTTTAGTTTGTGGTAGCATAGCTCAGAAATTGCCTTACCCGGGTTTAGAAAGTACACTATCTCCCAACAACAGTTCCTAAAGAGATGCTACTTACCTGACTCAGCATCACCTATTCAAAGATGGAAATGTTTTATCAATCTAACCACACCAAAGGATTTGAAATGAATGCTTACCCATATCTCTGTTACATAAATATTGACCTTGGTCTTTCTCTCTGACTTCAAACATTAAAGGTCACATTTCTACTACATGTAAGATACTGAGAAAAAAAAAATAAGCTATGCAATTTGGGCACTGTTTTGAAATAGAATGGTCAAAACATTTTCTCTCTTAAATTGTTTATTCATGTATTACTTAATTAACTCACAACAGAATGCTCATGCAGATTCTGAAATAAATATCTTCTTTTTTCCTATCTGATTTGCTTCCATTGTCAGGTGAATGTTGACATTACTTTCCATGCCATCAAGTACAATTATTATTTTTTATACTTCTACATGTATTCCTGTTGCTTTTCTTTTTCAGCAGCTCAGTATTTATTTTGTTTATATATAACAACTGAATGAACTTGTGTGATTCCTCTCCACTGGCCCAGTAATCAAGGAGCCTCGATCCTCACCACTACCACCAGTGAGGGACGTGCACATTGGGAGGATGACAAGTACACACACAGTAAAGTACAATTTCCCTTAAGAGCACACAGAGATCACAGTCAGTCTGGGGCTGTTTTTCCCTCTTTCTCCAGATCCCCAATAAGACTCCCCACTGGCACAGCTGTAGAGTTGAGTCCTTAGCCAGGGTTCCAAGCCAAGTCCTCCCATCATTCTCTCTGTCCAACCAGTGCTTCTTGTCCCTGCTGAAGTAGCTCACACACACACACACACACACACACACACACACACACACACACACACACACACACACACACACACAAACTTTGAGATTTGATTTATACACAAACACACATCTGGGAAAGGCTGGCACAGGTTTACTAGCTATGCCCCCTTCTGCTCAGACCATAAGGTAGTTAGCACTGCCACAAGAACTCATGATCAGCTATTTTAAGACCCTTTCCAAAGGGTGACCAATTCTACTGTGTAATGTTACTGCTATCCAAATGGTAAGTGTGACCAACAGCAAGGCTATTTGGAGTGGCCTATACAGTGTCACCAAATACATATGCAACTACTCTAAGAACTTAATTATCTCTAAACAAACCAGTGCAATTAAAGGGTTTAAATATATTTAATAAAAAATAATAAAAGAACAAGATAATACTCAGTAACTCGATACAGTGACCAGAGAGTTCAGAATCACAGGCAATGCTTTAAAACAATATTGTAGGACAGTCTCACATAAATACAAAAAACATCTAAACTAATCTTACTGTATTCATATCTATCTTTAAGTGAGATTGCTGTAATCAATACTTACTATTAGCAAGGCAGAAGTGCCGATAAGAGGATGCTTCTAGGTCCAAAGACAAATACAAAATGTATAGACTCACTCTCTGAGATAGTTCTTAAATTACTATCAAACTGCTGGGTCAGCTGGATGACATCACTCTTTTTCACCTGTCCTCAGTTCCCAGGGTGAAAGAAACTTAACAAAATTTAACATTTCTCTGTGAAAGAATACTTATCTATCAGATGTTTGCTCAGAACTGGAAGTCATAAAACAATTAAGTACTTTTACATTTTAGACCTAGTAATTATGTCTCTCCAAGATAATAGAAAAAAACTTCCAGCTATAGACATCCTGTCTTCTTGCTGAAACTGAGAGATAACACAATAGTAAACAATTTCAGCTTATTTTAGTTTAGTTTACATCCATTTCTGTTCTTTCTCCAGTAGGGTACACTATAGTTACATTTTTGAAGCTCAGTACATAGCATACAGTTCAACACACACTTCTGCACCAGTAGTTTAATATCCACATAACATATAATTCTCTTACATTTGTAAGACAAGCCTATGGATCATATTAATATTCACAAATGACATGATTATTTAAAAAATTCTAGATAGCTGGACTGGCAGTGTCACATTTCTATATAAATCATATTAACATTTTCAAGTGACATATAATTATTTACAAAATTCCGGCTAGCTGGGCTGGCAGTATTTAGGTTTGTCACGCCTTGATTTAGAATTTGAACTTTATCACACTATTCATTAACATTAACCTCTTGACCTTTTAGCTAAAGAAATCTGGATAACGCCTGTAATAAAGTGGGAAACAAAGGCTCAAAAGTAGAAACTGATTTTAAATGTTGTTCTTATAAAATTACAAAGTAGATTAAATAACAGGATTTGTGTTAACATGAATTTTTTGAAGGAAATAAAGTCTGAAAGTCAAATGTATGTCATTATTGAGTGACTTCAATCCCTCAATGACTGGCAATAAATGATACATTTTAGGAGTAAGGGACCAAAAATTAAGTAAATATGAAGATATTTAAAAAAAAATAATAATTTTGGATGTAAAATGCTTCCTCCAACACCATTTACATATACTACAGCAACTTTGAAATATTAGGTAGAGGAATTATTTTACATCAAAAATATTTAAAAAATAATATAGTAATAAAAATATAATTAAATAAGTAAAACACAACAATTTTACAGATAACCTATTCACTAAATGCAATAATGTCCTCCAGGGTGTGTGTTATTGTGGAAAAAACATCCTTACAGGGGTGTAGATAACCCTGGGTGGACATTAGTTCCACAATAACACATACCCTAGTGGGCATTATTGCTTGCTTAATATCTGTTGACCATGGTAGTGAATTCATTACAAACTGACCTATTTATAGACACACCCCTGGATTTACTAAACTTCCGTGCAGGACTAATCTAGTCCTGCACGGAAGCGGCAGTTTAAGAGGAGGACGGCAGCGCTCCATGCATATTAATGAAGGTGTGCTGCCTGAGCTCCAAATCCTACACGGAGCATGGACAAGTGCAGGGGGTGTGTCTGAGAGCAGAGCTCTCAGAATAAACATGCCCCTGCAAAGTAGAACAGAAGAAAGTGTAAATAAATGAGCGAGACCGCTCATAGGTGTCCGCATATCCCCACCAACAGTCCCCATGTGTTCAACAGCAACAGTACATTTAAATAAAATGAAGAGACCCTTTTATTTATTTTTTTTAAAACCCCGAGTACAGCTAACCGTAAGTGCACGGGTGTGCCCATCGCTTAGCTATGGTTAAAGCAGCTGAAAAGGCTGAAGAGGATAACAAGGAATATATATGCAAATGAAGGAAATGAAGGAACACAGCAATAGTGTAGTGGTTAGAGCATCCGCCTGATGAACAGATATTCCCGGTTTGAATCCCACTGCAGCCCATATAATTTTCCATGTGAAATCTGTATATGACCATAATTATACATCTTTTTGCCATATAACCTACATAATAACATTTAAATGTGAGCTGGAGTACTGCATGAAATGCACATGTGAAGTGTCAGTGTCATAATGAATACGGCACTAGTAAACAGGTTTAAACATAAATAAGCAGTAGTAAGCATATATAAGCACTAGTAAGCATATTTAAGTGTGTTTGCATGGGGGTAAACATTGCCTACACAGATTAAGCAAAGTAGAAGCTAACTGAGTGTAATAAACTATGACCAGAGGTTAGCAGTGCTTGCCATCGTGCAAACCCGTGCAAACCCACTTACAACTGCTTTAAAGTGCCTTAATCACTCTGGATCCAATGGCCCATGTTATGCCCAGCAACACAATAAACTGTCTCTGAAGGCTCAAACTCAGGACTCTGTATACTATAGTCATAGTAGTTAACCACTAAGCCATCATAGCAACAAATATGCATGAGGTTTCAGCAAACTAATCCTTACCACAGGAAAATCAAACCAAACATGTGAACTCAATCTATGTACAGTGTGATGTTGGATAACCTGCCACAGAACATAAATATGTGAAATGGAGTACTGCAGCAAGCATAGATTTGAGGTGTTATTGTAATAAAGTATTGAAGTTCCCAGGACCCCATACAGTGCATGTACACATGAATCACAGATACCAGACACATATATAACCTGTAATGAAGAATAAATCTTTGGCAAATGGCAAATATAGTGATAATCAACTATGAAGCAATGCTAACCACAGCACAGCTCATGTTAGTAAGTGTAAGCAATGTGTAGGGGAGCCAATTCAATCTGCCTAGTAGTATGCCTCTTTAAACGGTGCCAACTTTATGTAAGCAGGTGTGCCTATAGCTTAGCCTTTTCAAAACTGGCCAATCACTGCAAAGTGTGGGGAAATGGCTGTATTTAAACCCTACAGGCGGGAATATGTCTCATAACTGGTTGTAGCTTCCTACTGCAGGCAGAATGGCTTGTGTGGGTGAAGGCACTTGATTCAGAGCGCAGCGCTGGGTCATCCAGGAGTCAAAATTCATGGTATGGCTCCTGGTAAAACACCATGATCAGAGACTACTGCAGGGCCAGTACCAGGGCTCACAGTACAAAATGGAGGCCTGGGACAGTCTCGCCAGTGACCTGACCAGTGCCATAGGTATCCCCCGGACTGGTGAGCAGGTCAGGCACCACCATGCTGACCTGAAGTGGCGGAGGGCGATGTCCTGGAACAGTGGATCCAGGAGTGTCGGCAGATAGCCAATGTCCCAGTACTGAATAAGTACACATTCTACTAAGTAGTAAATAATTGCCTAGCTTGTGTATACTATGGATAGGTATGTTTAAATATCAATGTATTTCCCTGACAGCTGCAGATGAGTGGGCTGCGAACCAGCAAGCCCATGATGCTAGGCTGCAAAGGTTGCGTTGCGAGGCAGGTTAGTAATCAGTCTGCATGTACCATCATAATAAGAATATAAGAGCCTTAGAAAGTGTTGTACCAGTAGAAATAAATGTGTTAATAGTCTGTGAATAAATGTATATCCCCTGGAGTGCTTCTGTTTACACTTCTCTCATATGTTTGCGATCTGTTCCATACTATAAATAGTATTGTTGTATCTTAAGCTGTGTCACCCACACAATGGTATGCAGATAAAATGGGTATGAAGTTCTGCATAACAATGTTGGAAGTGCCAGCAAGTTTACAACGTCTTCTGCCTGAATATAAGCACTGTCTTCTTCAGCCAACGCAGCACATTTTTGAGTGTTTACCTTAAGATTTCTAACCTAACTAAAAATATTTTACAGTTAGCCTTTGCATAGAAGGCTATTTTAGTCTTCTATTAAGCTTTTACAGATTTGACTAGTTTCCGGATTTGTCTGTTGATACTATTGTGGGATTTTTTTTCCGTTGAGCACTCACCTGCTTAGTTGTAGACAGAAATGTCTGCCTTCTGTTGTATTGTGTGTTTATGACTGAGATCCTGTTACATCGGCCATCTGTCCTGTGTTGGGCTGAATGCCCTCCCTGTCCCTTCAGGTATACTGAGTGTTTCTCTATGTACTCAGTGGGGATCCTGTAACTAACAATGATATGGTGGGAGGCTTTGCCAATGGTCAGGCTGGACACGGAGTAGCTCAATTTCCATGTTTTTCTTATTCTATGTAGCTTGGAGGCTGGTGGGCCTGGTGAGCAGAAGTGAGTCTGACTTTATCTTTCTGTGTTTGTCTTGTAGCCTGATAGTATATTTTCACCATGTACGGATGTCATTTTCTAGAAGATGGTAGAACTCTATTCTTAGCTTCCTCCTTAGCCGTCCAGTATTCCTTCCTGGCTTAGTCTTTCTTTTCCATGTCCCACTTTGTCCTGCACTCCTCCTTTCTTTTGATGACTTCCGTGACTTCCTCAGTAACCTTTCTTTAAGTACCTTATTTCAATCGCATGCTTGGCCACATATGTGTTCTGTAGTCATCCCACATGCTGTTTGGAGGTGCTGCCATTCTTATTCGACTAAGTCTGTTTCCTCCTTTATTTGTCTTGGGGGACTTGAGCGCTGAGGACTTTCTTGTTCATTCTCCCCTTTTAATTGTCTTCGATTTATGGGTGAGTTTCAAATGGAAACATTCCGCATGATTTGGGGGAAAGACCCCTACAGAAGCACAAGTAGATAATGCAAAGGCTGGAGATAATGCATTGGCCGGAGGTCAGGATCAAACCTTGTACCTTGTGCATGGGAGGTGAATACCTTAACCGCTTCGCTATCTGGTCTCACTCCCTCTCAGGGCAAAAAAAATCTTTATCTTTAATCTGCAAAGCACTTCTCAGTACAGAGAATCGAACTTTGCACCATGTGATTGAAAAGCATATACCTTAACCACTGTACCACTTGGCTTGACAGGTGGAAGTACCTTTAAAAAAAGGGGTTTTCAGCTTCATGATTCTCCTTTCATATCAGTCTAGTCAGACTTATGGGTCATTAGTTTCCAGGATCTATTGATGGCCTACCTCTGTGCAAAGGGATGACTGTTGCTCTCCTCCACTCTATTGGAGCAAAGCCTGCCTAGAGACTGTTGTTAAATAGAGAACTGAATTGGTTTGCTATGTCATGCTTCAGCTATTTACTAGGCACCCTGGGATTCCATAAGGGTTCATAGATGCTGTGTCTCTAGCTTTAGAGAGTACAGTGACAACTTCTTCTTTTGTGATATCAGGCAATGGAATCATAGGGGGAATTTCATCAGAAGTGACCGGAGGTAATAAACGGGTGAAACTTTCACTGAATGTAAAGGCCAGCAAGTTTACAATGTCTTCTGCTTGAATATAAGCACTGTCTTCTTCAGCCAACGCAGCACATTTTTGAGTGTTTACCTTAAGATTTCTAACCTAACTAAAAATACTTTACAGTTATCCTTTGCATAGAAGGCTATTTTAGTCTCCTATTAAGCTTTTACAGATTTGACTAGTTTCCGGATTTGTCTGTTGATACTATTGTGGGATTTTTTTTCCGTTGAGCACTCTCCTGCTTAGTTTTAGATAGAAATGTCTGCC
>NC_056728.1:586421657-586471945 GCF_019279795.1 Protopterus annectens
TTTTTGATACTATTGTGGGATTTTTTTTCTGTTGAGCACTCTCCTGCTTAGTTTTAGAAAGAAATGTCTGCCTTCTGTTGTATTGTGTGTTTATGACTGAGATCCTGTTACATCGGCCATCTGTCCTGTGTTGGGCTGAATGCCCTCCCTGTCCCTTCAGGTATACTCAGTGGGGATCCTGTAACTAACAATGATATGGTGGGAGGCTTTGCCAATGGTCAGGCTGGACATGGAGTAGCTCAATTTCCATGTTTTTCTTATTCTATGTAGCTTGGAGGCTGGTGGGCCTGGTGAGCAGAAGTGAGTCTGACTTTATCTTTCTTTGTTTGTCTTGTAGCCTGATAGTATCTTTTCGCTATCTACGGATGTCATTTTCTAGAAGCTGGTAGAACTCCATTCTTAGCTTCCTCCTTAGCCATCCAGTATTCCTTCCTGGCTTAGTCTTTCTTTTCCATATCCCACTTTGTCCTGCACTCCTCCTTTCTTTTGATGACTTCGGTGACTTCCTCAGTAACCTTTCTTTAAGTACCTTATTTCGATCGCATGCTTGGCCACATGATCTGTTCTGTAGTCATCCCACATGCTGTTTGGAGGTGCTGCCGTTCTTCTTCGACTAAGTCTGTTTCCTCCTTTATTTGTCTTGGGGGACTTGAGCGCTGAGGACTTTCTTGTTCATTCTCCCCTTTTAATTGTCTTCGATTTATGGGTGAGTTTCAAATGGAAACATTCAGCATGATTTGGGGGAAAGACCCCCACAGAAGCACAAGTAGATAATGCAAAGGCCGGAGATAATGCATTGGCCGGAGGTCAGGATCAAACCTTGTACCTTGTGCATGGGAGGCGAATACCTTAACCGCTTCGCTATCTGGTCTCACTCCCTCTCAGGGCAAAAAAAAAAAAAAAAACTTTACCTTTAATCTGCAAAGCACTTTCCAGTAGTGAGAATCGGACCTTGCACCATGTGATTGAAAAGCATATACCTTAACCACTGTACCACTTGGCTTTGCAGGTGAAATCACTTTTAAAAAAAGGGGCTTTCAGCTTCATGATTCTCCTTGCATATCAGTCTAGTCAGACTTATGGGTCATTAGTTTCCAGGATCTATTGATGGCCTACTTCTGTGCAAAGGGATGACTGTTGCTGTCCTCCACTCTATTGGAGCAAAGCCTGCCTAGAGACTGTTGTTAAATAGAGAACTGAATTGGTTTGCTATGTCATGCTTCAGCTATTTACTAGGCACCCTGGGATTCCATAAGGGTTCATAGATGCTGTGTCTCTAGCTTTAGAGAGTACAGTGACAACTTCTTCTTTTGTGATATCAGGCAATGGAATCATAGGGGGAATTTCGTCAGAAGTGACCGGAGGTAATAAACGGGTGAAATTTTCACTGAATGTAAAGGCCAGCAAGTTTACAATGTCTTCTGCTTGAATATAAGCACTGTCTTCTTCAGCCAACGCAGCACATTTTTGAGTGTTTACCTTAAGATTTCTAACCTAACTAAAAATACTTTACAGTTATCCTTTGCATAGAAGGCTATTTTAGTCTCCTATTAAGCTTTTACAGATTTGACTAGTTTCCGGATTTGTCTGTTGATACTATTGTGGGATTTTTTTTCCATTGAGCACTCTCCTGCTTAGTTTTAGACAGAAATGTCTGCCTTCTGTTGTATTGTGTGTTTATGACTGAGATCCTGTTACATCGGCCATCTGTCCTGTGTTGGGCTGAATGCCCTCCCTGTCCCTTCAGGTATACTGAGTGTTTGTCTCTGCACTCAGTGGGGATCCTGTAACTAACAATGATATGGTGGGAGGCTTTGCCAATGGTCAGGCTGGACATGGAGTAGCTCAATTTCCATGTTTTTCTTATTCTATGTAGCTTGGAGGCTGGTGGGCCTGGTGAGCAGAAGTGAGTCTGACTTTATCTTTCTTTGTTTGTCTTGTAGCCTGATAGTATCTTTTCGCCATCTACGGATGTCATTTTCTAGAAGCTGGTAGAACTCCATTCTTAGCTTCCTCCTTAGCCATCCAGTATTCCTTCCTGGCTTAGTCTTTCTTTTCCATATCCCACTTTGTCCTGCACTCCTCCTTTCTTTTGATGACTTCCGTGACTTCCTCAGTAACCTTTCTTTAAGTACCTTATTTCGATCGCATGCTTGGCCCCATATCTGTTCTGTAGTCATCCCACATGCTGTTTGGAGGTGCTGCCATTCTTCTTCGACTAAGTCTGTTTCCTCCTTTATTTGTCTTGGGGGACTTGAGCGCTGAGGACTTTCTTGTTCATTCTACCCTTTTAATTGTCTTCGATTTATGGGTGAGTTTCAAATGGAAACATTCAGCATAATTTGGGGGAAAGACCCCCACAGAAGCACAAGTAGATAATGCAAAGGCCGGAGGTCAGGCTCGAACCTTGTACATGGGAGGCGAATACCTTAACCGCTTCACTATCTGGTCTCACTCCCTCTCAGGGCAAAATAAACTTTTCCTTTAATCTGCAAAGCTCTTTACAGTGGTGAGAATTAAACCTTGCACCATGTGGCTGAAAGGCATATACCTTAACCACTGTACCACTTGGCTTTGCAGGTGAAATCACCTTTAAAAAAAGGGGTTTTCAGCTTCATGATTCTCCTTGCATATCAGTCTAGTCAGACTTATGGGTCATTAGTTTCCAGGATCTATTGATGGCCTACCTCTGTGCAAAGGGACGACTGTTGCTGTCCTCCACTCTATTGGAGCAAAGCCTGCCTAGAGACTGTTGTTAAATAAAGAACTGAATTGGTTTGCTATGTCATGCTTCAGCTATTTACTAGGCACCCTGGGATTCCATAAGGGTTCATAGATGCTGTGACTCTAGCTTTAGAGAGTACAGTGACAACTTCTTTTTTGATATCAGACAATGGAATCAAAGGGGGAATTTCATCAGAAGTGACCGGAGGTAATGAATGGGTGAAACTTTCACTGAATGTAAAGGCCAGCAAGTTTACAATGTCTTCTGCTTGAATATAAGCACTGTCTTCTTCAGCCAACGCAGCACATTTTTGAGTGTTTACCTTAAGATTTCTAACCTAACTAAAAATACTTTACAGTTATCCTTTGCATAGAAGGCTATTTTAGTCTCCTATTAAGCTTTTACAGATTTGACTAGTTTCCGGATTTGTCTGTTGATACTATTGTGGGATTTTTTTTCCGTTGAGCACTCTCCTGCTTAGTTTTAGAAAGAAATGTCTGCCTTCTGTTGTATTGTGTGTTTATGACTGAGATCCTGTTACATCGGCCATCTGTCCTGTGTTGGGCTGAATGCCCTCCCTGTCCCTTCAGGTATACTCAGTGGGGATCCTGTAACTAACAATGATATGGTGGGAGGCTTTGCCAATGGTCAGGCTGGACATGGAGTAGCTCAATTTCCATGTTTTTCTTATTCTATGTAGCTTGGAGGCTGGTGGGCCTGGTGAGCAGAAGTGAGTCTGACTTTATCTTTCTTTGTTTGTCTTGTAGCCTGATAGTATCTTTTCGCCATCTACGGATGTCATTTTCTAGAAGCTGGTAGAACTCCATTCTTAGCTTCCTCCTTAGCCATCCAGTATTCCTTCCTGGCTTAGTCTTTCTTTTCCATATCCCACTTTGTCCTGCACTCCTCCTTTCTTTTGATGACTTCGGTGACTTCTTCAGTAACCTTTCTTTAAGTACCTTATTTTTATTGCATGCTTGGCCACATGATCTGTTCTGTAGTCATCCCACATGCTGTTTGGAGGTGCTGCCGTTCTTCTTCGACTAAGTCTGTTTCCTCCTTTATTTGTCTTGGGGGACTTGAGCGCTGAGGACTTTCTTGTTCATTCTCCCCTTTTAATTGTCTTCGATTTATGGGTGAGTTTCAAATGGAAACATTCAGCATGATTTGGGGGAAAGACCCCCACAGAAGCACAAGTAGATAATGCAAAGGCCGGAGATAATGCATTGGCCGGAGGTCAGGATCAAACCTTGTACCTTGTGCATGGGAGGCGAATACCTTAACCGCTTCGCTATCTGGTCTCACTCCCTCTCAGGGCAAAAAAAAACTTTACCTTTAATCTGCAAAGCACTTTCCAGTAGTGAGAATCGGACCTTGCACCATGTGATTGAAAAGCATATACCTTAACCACTGTACCACTTGGCTTTGCAGGTGAAATCACTTTTAAAAAAAGGGGCTTTCAGCTTCATGATTCTCCTTGCATATCAGTCTAGTCAGACTTATGGGTCATTAGTTTCCAGGATCTATTGATGGCCTACTTCTGTGCAAAGGGATGACTGTTGCTGTCCTCCACTCTATTGGAGCAAAGCCTGCCTAGAGACTGTTGTTAAATAGAGAACTGAATTGGTTTGCTATGTCATGCTTCAGCTATTTACTAGGCACCCTGGGATTCCATAAGGGTTCATAGATGCTGTGTCTCTAGCTTTAGAGAGTACAGTGACAACTTCTTCTTTTGTGATATCAGGCAATGGAATCATAGGGGGAATTTCATCAGAAGTGACCGGAGGTAATAAACGGGTGAAATTTTCACTGAATGTAAAGGCCAGCAAGTTTACAATGTCTTCTGCTTGAATATAAGCACTGTCTTCTTCAGCCAACGCAGCACATTTTTGAGTGTTTACCTTAAGATTTCTAACCTAACTAAAAATACTTTACAGTTATCCTTTGCATAGAAGGCTATTTTAGTCTCCTATTAAGCTTTTACAGATTTGACTAGTTTCCGGATTTGTCTGTTGATACTATTGTGGGATTTTTTTTCCATTGAGCACTCTCCTGCTTAGTTTTAGACAGAAATGTCTGCCTTCTGTTGTATTGTGTGTTTATGACTGAGATCCTGTTACATCGGCCATCTGTCCTGTGTTGGGCTGAATGCCCTCCCTGTCCCTTCAGGTATACTGAGTGTTTGTCTTCGTACTCAGTGGGGATCCTGTAACTAACAATGATATGGTGGGAGGCTTTGCCAATGGTCAGGCTGGACATGGAGTAGCTCAATTTCCATGTTTTTCTTATTCTATGTAGCTTGGAGGCTGGTGGGCCTGGTGAGCAGAAGTGAGTCTGACTTTATCTTTCTTTGTTTGTCTTGTAGCCTGATAGTATCTTTTCGCCATCTACGGATGTCATTTTCTAGAAGCTGGTAGAACTCCATTCTTAGCTTCCTCCTTAGCCATCCAGTATTCCTTCCTGGCTTAGTCTTTCTTTTCCATATCCCACTTTGTCCTGCACTCCTCCTTTCTTTTGATGACTTCCGTGACTTCCTCAGAAACCTTTCTTTAAGTACCTTATTTTGATCGCATGCTTGGCCACATATCTGTTCTGTAGTCTTCCCACATGCTGTTTGGAGGTGCTGCCGTTCTTCTTCGACTAAGTCTGTTTCCTCCTTTATTTGTCTTGGGGGACTTGAGCGCTGAGGACTTTCTTGTTCATTCTCCCCTTTTAATTGTCTTCGATTTATGGGTGAGTTTCAAATGGAAACATTCAGCATGATTTGGGGGAAAGACCCTCACAGAAGCACAAATAAGTAATGCAAAGGCCGGAGATAATGCATTTGCCAGAGGTCAGGATCGAACCTTGTATCGTGTGCATGGGAGGTGAATACCTTAACCACTTCGTTATTTGGTCTCACACCCTCTCACAGCAAAACAAAATATACACTTTTAATCTGTAAAGCTCTTCACAGTGGTGAGAATCAAACCTTGCAATTGGAAAGCATACACCTTAACCACTGTACCACTTGGCTTTTCATGTGGAAGTGACTTTAAAAAAAGTGGTTTCGGGTTAGCAGGAATAAGCACTTTTAAGCAGCAGTAAGCGGGTTTGAGCGAGTGTGCATGTGTGCACTTAGCTAAGTAATGCTAAGCGTCACGCAAACCTGCTTACAACCACTTAAAAGTGCCTTAGTCACCCTGCATATGAGGGGCCTTGTTCTGCTCAGCAGCAAAATAAAACACTAGTGCTAGTCTTGGACCCCGGACCTTGGACACACGAGACTGCATGAAGTACCACTAGGCCACAGTAGATATACGGCAGGATGTTGCTGAAATATGCATCAGAATGTGTGAATGTAAAGGAAAGATAGGAATGCCATAACATAAAACCTGTTCTGTGGAACTTTACCAGCAGTTGTTGTGGAATTGCATTACATGACCTTGATAACAGAACCAGATATTCTAGCAGTAAATACTGTTACAGCAGCACTTCACAGCCCCCACACAGTATCATAGCAGGACAATCCCCACCCAAATGTACAAAATACCGGTGTGTTCAAGGTACAGCAAGGATGTAGGTAGGCATACTCAGTACTGGAATTGCCCAGTTCCATGAGCATCCTGTGATAATGTCAACAAAATAAAAAGCATAAACAGTGCAGAAGTGAGTACATTAATATCCACAGTATAGCTGTTCCCAAACAGTTTGTGTGCCAAATGAAAACATCGCAATAACTACATATGTATGGCAGCTAACTGTGGATGTTGTAAAGAAACTCCATACTCCCATGTATCTTGTGTTAGCATTTCTAGGGGTGAGTACAATTCTACACTGTCAACTGTGTACTGGAAGAGGCAACATTCTGGTCTGAGTACAACATACAAATAACTGGCTACACCCTTAGCAACAGTTAGAAGAAGTATACCAACTTTCTGAGTTACACAACGGTGTCCACAGCAAACAAGCATGGTCCCCACTCTGGAATCCTGAAAGGGGTACGCCTACCTGACCTAGCAATTTATAGCACTGGGTTGCTATGACAGTGAGTACTGCAAGTACCACACAGCAGACTGCATGCAATTGCCAAATGGTGGCCACCAATTGGTACAGAGGCCATCACATGCACATGTGCAGATACCTATAAAAGCAGGCTGTACTTGCTGTCCACACATGCAATCATTCCATTGCAGGTACGGAGGGAGAGAGAGAGAAAAAAAAAAGAAAAGAAAAAGTGATGTAAAGTTAAGAAATATAACAAAAAGAATTTATTGAAAAAAAATAGTATACTGACAACAGAAATAATATTGATAAAACATATTGAAAAGAAACTATATTGAAAAAAATCATTGAAATAAAATATATTGGAAAAATATTTGAAAGAAAATATACAGAAAAAAAAACTGAAATAAAAAGATATTGAAAAAAGAAAATATTGAAAACAATATATTCTGAAATATACATCTATTTAACAAAAATCTTGAACAGTAAAAGAGATACTGAAAGCTAAACGTATATTGGTAAAAAAAGTATACCAGGATATACGGCAACATATACGAACACATACAAAGGCAAGGTATGTAACAGCTATGTATTTACTGGAATGTAGTAGATGTTAATGAAGAGTACTTTATATAGTTTGAATCATCCATATGTGGCAGCAGTACGTATCGATGTACATAATCACTGGCATGGGAAAATTAGTGTGTTGCTGTGTGCAGTGGGATGTGACGGTGACATATGTAGTTCAGCATTAAATGTCAAACATTTGATCCATGTTATCTGTGTTCTGTACAGCAGTGTGTACAATGTCTGTTTGGGGTAGTAGCCCATACGGTTATGCAAACATGGTTGTGACAGAGTAACAAATGCATGATAGTCATATTAATGTGTAGCTTAGCATTGGCAACAGCTGTACCAAGCTAGAATGCTAATTCAGTGTTAGCAGCTATGTATACACCCTCTAATATTACTGTGTGCTCACATGTGACACCTGTTCATGTTGCAGCAAGGCCCAACAGGGCAGCCGTGAGGTACATTTACTTACAACAGTGTGGTCCTTGTGTGTGTATGGCACACACATACGGAGAGATCTGTCCATGTCAGATATATTAGCATCTGTACATGTGCATTGAGCAAGGGACATACTGCAACTGTTTGTGAAAGGAGGATATATATATGTTGTTGAAGGTTATGTGCATATATCTATGTAGGTTGTAGTGTGTGGCAGACCATGCAGCATACAGTGCTGGTATATGACATGTGGTGGTTAAACGCTGTGGGTATACTTCATCAGGTTTGCAGTGTTGCAGCCAGTAAGGCCTGCTAAAGCTACATGGGCTGAGAACACCTGCAACGCATTCTGTACAACACTGTGCAATGTTATGACATACCTGTATACGTCACAACCTTCCCATACTTGATATACCCACCATGACAGGTGGACTGTCTATGTGCCTATATGTATATCTATATGTACAGCAATGGATATTCATATGTATGTGTGTGTGTATATATATATATATATATATATATATATATATATATATATATATATATATATATATATATATATATATATATATAAATAGAGAGAGAGAGAGAGAGAGACAGGGTCATAATTACTGCAACAGATGCCTGGTGACAAAGCCATGGACTCAAGCTCAATGTTGACACTGTATTGGCATCCCTCCTTGCAAAGACTCAGTACCCATGAACTACCACATGGGTGGTAGTCTACTCAACACTGAAGGCGTGATAAGAGACCATGGGACACAGGTGGACAGTAGTCTCCCCTTCGATAGTCACAGTGCCACACTAGTCATGTAATCCGTCTACGTGGCACACGTCATCACAAAAGGTGTGTCATCTAGGGAAAAATAGGTCAGTGTTCCCCTCTACTCCACACACATAAAACCCGGTATAGAGTACAATGCCCCATGTGGTATGTACCTCACAAGACATCTACAGTAAGTGGAAAGGACACAGACATACCTCACAAAGAGTGATACCGGTGTCAAACAGATGCCCTATGCAGACGGTCACACAAACCCACAACTAGACTGTGTCGCATACCACCTACCCAGAGGTGACCTCTGACTGACATACTAAGCTATGTCAACCCCAGATCTGTTGAACATGCTCCACGTAAACAGATCACAATCTGTATGAGCTACACGCTCTAGGGACCCAAACCCTTTGACCACAATAAACAGCACATGATGGAGGGATAGATTCCTATCTCAGACACATCCCATACTCTGGAACTAACCAACTATCCATAGCAAACAAAACTCCTACTTAGCAGTCGTCATAAATAATCATGGAGATTGTATGGGAGATAGTGAACACACCCAGGCAATCACCTCAGTGTCGCTGCTTGACTGGGCCCCATGTAATTTAAATACCTGTGTGTCAGAGGCCAGGGTATCATATGGCTAGAGTTCTATAGGCCCTAGGGCCAATAGCCTCTTACCTACCTATGAAGAGATACGCACCCACATGTACATGTTGCAATAATCGATATGTGGGGTTGACTGAGTGTGATGGTGAATGTGTTGGTGAATGTGTCAGAGTTCAGTATATGTGTAATAGCTTAGTGGGAAACTGTCTCGGTCATGGTATTATGTGTCCTAGCTGTGATCCCAGCAAAAGATGTGTATGCAATTGTTAGGCAGAAAAAGCAGCATGCCATACGGTCTGACGTAGTCCCTTGTTGTCGACTGGGGTGTCTCATCGTGGGCTAAAGCAGTACATGTATGCATATTTGGTGTTACTGCTGGTGAATCCAACTCCTGTATGAACTGTAGTACTACCTGGAGCTGTATGCCTAAACAGCACAGTATGGTGTATGTGCACATTTATTGGAACCACTGTTATGTGTGTTCCCTGTAGTCCTCACAGATTACATACCTCAGGCATAAGGTCTGGTAACTACTGACACACAGTACTGTAAGGCACACAGGTAAAGGTCACCTGTGTTGCCATACCTTTGTATCTGTTATGTATGTCTGCTGTGTGTGTGTGGGTATGCCTGTACCATGGCCTCATCATATGTATGTTACAGGATGTAACTGTGTATCTAGCAACATGTATAGTTTAGTACAGCAGTATGCCACCTATATTAACAAATGTGGACATATGTTAGGCAGGGGTCTGCTATCAACGACTAGTGTGGTATACTGGTAATAGTGTCAGTGAACTTTACATTCATTGCAATGGATTATGTATTTCATGATGCATTAGCATGATATATACCTCCTGTGGCTAGGTGGTGCATTGTGTCACATACAGTGTGCCATGTACTGTTGTATAGTCTTACATACTGTTATAACTTTGTTGCTGTGCAAAACATGGTTTGATATATCGAGTGTGCCAGGCACTGTCAGGTATCTGTGTGTTGAAAACTGATATGTGGTATTGAAAGTGTGTATCTTCTGACAGCCAATAGGTTGCTATATATGGCAGTTAATTTATATCTGTACTTTAGAATCTTATGTGTGCCACATGACTTGCTCACACATATTGTTTGATTGTCTTCCAGGGTAATGTCCCACCATTGTAACCCGGCATATAGCATGGCCGAGAAGGAAGCCATCACAGCGAGCCTGGTGTGCAGCACTATGCACTGCTGTTCTCCAGAACCAGCCAGGACCAGCATGAGTGGGCTGCGCTGTGGCAAGAACTTGTCTGTAGGGTAAATGACATAGGCATGCATAACCAGACATATGAGCAGGTACGCCATCACTGCAGTGATTTAATTAGACATGTCCATCAGCGTGCGTCTGATATCTGCAGACAACAGCTTGCCACAGGTTGGGGGGGGTAGCCACCCCCCCCCACCAGAGTGGAGGAGCTGCTCCTGAGCCAGGTGGCTCCTGGCCAACCACAACCACAACAATTAACATGTATCATCATGGAGGCCAGAGCCACCCAGCAAGTTGACATGGAGCATGCAGGTAACATGGCATAGCTGTAGAATACTGTTACCTCTATTGGTAGAGCATGCTTATGTGAGATGTGTACTGTGTAGTTAGACAATGTGGTGCCTAGTGTTGTGTAATACTAATAATTAGGAATATAATCTGTAGGCCTGTGACTGTCCACCGTTGTACTACTGTAAGATTGCAAACACACAGTAACAATGCCACGGTTGTTGCCACTGACAAAGTGTCTGATATCCTTGTAGGTCCCACTGGTGTGACAACAAGGCAGCAGAGCCATGCTGGTGAGTGTGTTATACCTTTCATATTGCTAATTAAATGTGCATGTCATAGGTGAGGTGTAGGCTATGTACACATAACACACCTACGCATAATGCATGCTGTGCATGTTTGCTGTGAGACTATGCACATCCTAGTAATGTGGGTAGCTGCCTAAAACACATACAATACACAGAGCATCCCACACAATTGTGGCAACACTAGTGGACATTGGATAGGCAGAGTCGATACACATGCACACAACATACACACCTTTGTCATACGCAGTACACGTTAACGTGCTACACATGGCTTATTCAGACACCCACTGTAAGGTCACACTACAGTATCCTAAACCTCATCCACACAGCACACTTAATATAACTGAGGGGTAGATGCCTCGCATGTGGCTGTGCAACACTCTTCAACACATAACACATTCATGTTAGGCAATGCCCCCTATTGGGCACCTCACAAACCCATGTAACAACTGGCCGTGAAATGGTGAATGTAGCCATGGTACTGCAGTTCAGTTACAGCATGCTATGTGCCGGTCTGGCACACATTAGTAGCCTTGAGTGACCACATGATGCTGCATGATGATGGCTCATGGTACTACACCTCATCCAGTTACAGTGGATACACATATCATGAATTGCTATGTACCTCAATGTTGCATGTGTGCAGACATATGCACCTATATGCAATATGCATAGCAATCCTCATTTGTAGAAAGTGACACACATATATCTTGTAATGCTATGGGATGTATAGGTCACATGACACACATTGTGTATGTGTGATGTTTCATGTTGCAGTTGTGTGGTAGCATGCCATGTCATGGCTGGCACTGGCATGTCCACAATATGTCCTACACTCACCATAACCACTGTACAATGGCTATGTTGAGCAATGGTATTCCATCAGGTATACATGCACCACTCATCCTGTGTGTATACATAGCATGCATGTGCTACAACTGTGTGCACAATCATCTGCTAAAGACACAGATGCTCTAATCAGAAATGGATATCTATGTGACACACTGATACACATCCAGACATGGTATGAATACGTGTGACTGATGGTGCACAGGACATTGCAGGGCTTTCAATACCTGCACAGCAATGTTGTGTCCATGTACACATTGCGTTCCAGGGTGAGGCCATTCAGTGAACAAAACACACATGCATCAAGGCCATGTATACTGTTATTAGCAATGGTTGTCTACACTCACACTGCATGCTGCTGAGCAACACACATCCTGCATGCTGTCACGTTTGATATAAATGTTTGGCTTGTGATACTGTACCCCAACATCACATGCTATTGATTATGTTCGGGATTGCTGGTGGTGTGTGTGTGTGTGTGTGTGTGTGTGTGTGTGTGTGTGTGTGTGTGTGTGTGTCTGTCTGTACTAGTGAGGAGTGTATTTGTGTGCATGTGTTCATGTGTTCATGTGTACATGTGTGCATGTGTGCATGTGTGCATGTGTGCATCTGTTCAGGTGTGCATGTGTGCATGTGTGCATGTGTTCATGTGTGCATGTGTGCATGTGTTCATGTGTTCATGTGTTCATGTGTGCACACATGCTGCATGCTGTCACGTTTGATATAAATGTTTGGCTTGTGATACTGTACCCCAACATCACATGCTATTGATTATGTTCGGGATTGCTGGTGGTGTGTGTGTGTGTCTGTACTAGTGAGGAGTCTATTTGTGTGCATGTGTTCATGTGTTCATGTGTGCATGTGTGCATGTGTGCATGTGTGCATCTGTTCAGGTGTGCATGTGTGCATGTGTTCATGTGTGCATGTGTGCATGTGTTCATGTGTGCATGTGTGCATGTGTTCATGTGTGCATGTGTTCATGTGTGCATGTGTGCATGTGTGCATTTGTTCATGTGTGCATGTGTTCATGTGTGCATGTGTGCTGACATCATGTACAGGTCGTAAAGTGTGTTTCCTGTCTCCCTCTCACAGGTGCTGATACTGGGCTGGTTCAATGCAGCAGGCAAACTGTCACTGAGCATGATAGTGACAATGATGATAGGTGTGTTGAGGCACAGGCATGTTTGCCAGGGTCTATCGTTGGGCAACTAATTGACACTACACAAGTGTCCACCCCATCCATGCACACAGTCATACTGCCAATACATCCATCACCAATGCTCTTAGCAGAGGGATAGCGTACAGCCGGCATTGGCCAGGACACTGTGGTATCCATGGCACATGCATCCCGACACAGCAACCATACCCAGATGTCTGAAAGGGTACCACATAGGCAGATGTTCAGGGGTTTTCATCAGAGCACTGCTGCTCATCATGCCACTGGCAGATGTGCCACAGGTCTGAGTACCTCACGCATGTTCCAGGCTGTCATGGAGGCACAGGCACATATGGAACAGTACACCAGACAGGGACTGAGGGCACAGAGGGCACATAACACCACCATAATAGACAGTATCTGTGACCTAGTTGGTGCCATCCGCAATTACACTGAGGTCGTCGATAGATGTTGGGGAGAGACACTAGATGTCCTCCGCAATGTCATGTCCATGTGTCAGGACAGTGTGGGATGGTTGAGTCGTCAACGTGGATGTATGCCAGCAACATCAGCAGCTGGCAGTCACCACGGACATCCATCAAGCAACAGCCACTCCCGTAGTGCCAGTACCAGCCCCAGCAATGTTGGGAGTAGGCTGTCCATAGAACATCCTAGAAGACCACGTGCACATGGCTCTGGACAGTCCCAGCAGGGACCTGGGTCCAGTGTACATCCATCTACCTCTGGGGATAGTACCCAGTCTGGCTTGGTACCTGATAGTGTCAGTAGCACCCCTGCCAGGCACAGGTACCATATCCATGGCCAGAGACGGTGATCTGTAAAGCCTTGCAGGTACAGTCTGTGGCTGTCCCACAAGTACCCGTATGTGGCAGCCACATGGTGGAACTGTGTGCATGCAGACACACACACACATAATCCAGACACCTAGGGCTAACACATACACATGTACATTACATCAACATTGGCCCATACCATTATTCTTGCCCCTCACAAACACACACACACACACACACACACATACATGTTGATTGGATGGCTCACTGTAGGCCTCTGGCAGACCAACAACACACCCTGTGCATATTATGACACCTGTGCCACCTCCTGTCATCTGTAACATCGATGCAGGAACAGGCTACCATGGTGCTGATGCACAGGGTGTCTTTACAGCAGTATAGCAATGTTAGCATGTTGTCAGCAGTAGAGTATAATGATATGCTTGAAGGTGTAGCTGAGCACGCATGATGCATTAAAGCTATGATTGTCATTGTAGTGTTGTTTATACCAGTGTTAGTTCCAACTGTATATTGTCCACCCATGTGCCACTTGGCTGATGTGTGCAGTATTGGCAGCATGTGTTAGAGAGTGGACAGTATGTGTGGGATGTGTGTAGCACATATTTGCAGTTGTACAGTTGTGGAAATGGTGGAGGTGCACTGCCCGCATGTACGTGCATAGTGGACACATGGGCAGGGTGACATGCTCTGTATTACACAGTAACACTCCATAGTTTCTATTGGTGGCCAGTATGCATTGTACTACACACATTTTGGAACCTGACTACACGTGTGTATGACATAGTTTGACACCATGCTGTGGGTGATACTGTTACTATCTGTCATTGTTTTGCATTCTGGTAGTATACATGACTGCAACAGCCTGACCATAACCGATCGTTAGCTAATGTCCTGATGACTGACACACAGATGTAGGACACACAGCAACATTTGGATCCTTCAGGTACTATACTATGCCAGTAACCAGTGGTATTCAGCTGCACCCATTACTGAGACCACTCCTGTTTGGCATATGGCTCTCTTAGGTACAAGCAATCACAGTAGGGATGTGTCTGTCCACGTGTGCTAATGCATACTGTGGCCTATACTGCATTCTCCAGGTGACACACACATCCTCCACAAGGGTATCATACAGACAGATACCTGTTGTCAAACCCATGCTGTAAAGCTATAGGCGAAACTAAGCATAGTCATCCACCTTTACGGAACATAGTTTCCCCACAGTACCACATAGGTAGTAGCCACCAACATCATGAACTATGTACTGATGTGTACATGCAACCTAGTGTTATGTCATCTCTCCTTTGATAATCATATTCCCTAAGGTATTTTGGAATCCCTCGGTGGATCACATAAGCAATCAGGGGTCTGCATGCATGTCCACAAAGGTTGTTGTACACCTATAATGCATAGTAATCATTGACAGACTCTGCTGCGTTTGAACAGGTCTGACATATAGCTTGGCCATAAACCCTCACACACACAATTCAATAGAAACCGTAATGATGGTGTGTGACACGGATGACCTAGGCCAGGCATCACTGCAGTGACAGGCCTTGTCACAAGCATACAGATGTGACCTAAGGTCTGTGAAGCAGCAGCACAGTTTGGCAAAGATGTCAACTGTGTACTTGGATAAAGCAGGGTTCCCACACATGCAATACTTGAGGTGACATGTACGTATATGTATTTGCCTCATAGCTACCTCACATGTGCAATGCCTACTGATATGTCATATGGTAGTAAAAGCAAAACCCCCAACACATTGACCAACACTGTCACACACATGGAGCACACACACTCACCAAGTGCAGGATTCAAATCCCTACCTAATTCATGATACTAGAGGAGTACGCATTAACACGTTGTGCTGTACACATTACTGGGAAGTATCTTTTCCACATGTATATTTGTAGGATGGTGACATAATCAGACTTGACAAAGAGTAGTTTGCCACTTTTAAGGTGTTTTGCTACTCCCCTAAAAGGTTGCTCCTTCCCAAAAAGACTACACATAAACGCACAGTTGTGAAGTGCAGGATTCAAACCCCTACCTAACTACATCATGATATCAGAAAAATACACATTAACACTATGCGCTATACACATTACTGGGGGGGGGGGGTTTCTTTTCCACAGGTATATCTGTAGGATGGTGACATCATCAGACATGACAAAGATGTGTATACCACTTTTAAGGTGTTTTACTACTCTCCAAAAAGGTTGTGCTTTTCCAAGGAGATCACACATGAACACACACATACACAGTTGTCAGTTACAGGATTCAAACCACTACTTAATTATTTCATGATACTAAAGGAGTACGCATTAGCGTGACACGCTATGCACATTACTGGGGCTTTGCTTTTCCACAGGTATATTTGTAGGATGGTGACATCATCAGACATGACAAAGAAGTGTATATCACTTTTAAGGTGTTTTAATACTCTCCAAAAAGGTTGCTTTTTTCCAAGGAGATCAAACATGAACACACCGTTGTAGGATTCAAACCTCTACTTAACTACTTCATGATGCTAGAGAAGTATGCATTAGCACAACACGCTATATACGTGTGGGGTTTCTTTTTTCTACACGTATATTTGTAGGATGGTGACATCAGCAGACATGACAAAGATGTGTATACCACTTTTAAGGTGTTTTACTACTTTCTAACAGTTGCGCCTCTCCAAGGAGGACACACAAAAACACACACACACAGTTATCAATTACATGATTCAAACCCCTACTTAACTACTTCATGATACTAGAGGAGTACGCATTAGCACGACACACTATACACATTACTGGGGGTTCCCTTTTCCACAGGTATATTTGTAGGATGGTGACATAATCAGACTTGACAGAGATTAGTTTACCACTTTTAAGGTGTTTTACTACTCTCCAAAACATTTGCTCCTTCCTAAGGAGATCACACACAAACACTTGTAAAGTGCAAGATTCAAACCACTACTTAACTACTTTAAGAAACTACAGAGGTACACATTTACACGCCACACTATATACATTACTGTGAACTATCTTTTCCACAGGTTTATTTGTAGGTTGGTGACATCACCAGACTATACAAAGTGGGTTACATTAGGTGACATTAGGTGGGCTACATTGAAGGAATGTCTGCACACTTTGGCCTTGTCATCATCAAAGGAGTGTGTACTATATACCTGTGTCCCCAGGGCCATAATGACTTTCTCCGCACATACTGGATTACCACCTATGTGGTAATTTGTGTGCACTTTGTTGTACCCAAAGGAGATGACTATGCATTCTTTGGCATTCAGCTTGAGCCCACTGTTTTGACACCAGGTATCTGTCTCTGCAAGATACTTCTAGAGGATGTCTGTGTTAGCCATGCAGTCAGTTATAGACCACAGTTACCATTCATCTGCAGACCTGTTCAGCCATACACCTCCCATGCTTGCCTCTACCTCTAACAGTATCTACTGAACATGTGGGTTCCCAGGACCAAGACCTGTGGGATGCCATTTGTGACTGGCTTAGAGTTGGACATGGTACCAGCAACTCTGAACATGTGTGTGTTTGATCTGTGAGCCACCTGGCCACTCATCCTGTGACGTAGCTGTTAATGTTCCAGCTGGTATGCTTGTCCATGATGATAGAGTGGGGAATGGGGTGGAAAGTCCTTCGTGAGGTCCGGGTGGGCTGTGTGGACTACTTTCACCTCCATCTATGTCCTTGGTAACTGTTTGAAATAAGTCAGCTAGGTTTGGGAGCCAGGATCTGACTTTAACAAGGTGAAGTTTTGGAGAGTACAGTGTCTGTAGGTCTCCAATGCCTCTGTTTATGGGTTCCATAACAATTTGCTCAATAGCTCTGTAGACCAGGCTGAGTAGACATATTGGGCAATGGTGTCCATGTTCTGTTGTGGCACCCCCTTTCTGGAGCTGGATGACTGTTTGTGTATGCCATTCTTTGGGTACATAGCCTGTGGTACGCTTATGTCTGGACGGTGAATGTGAGTGAGGGCCCAATTTCCTCATGGGCCTAGTGTATGACACAGCCTGGGACACCATCCAGACACACTGATGCTGTGTTCTCAGCTTTGGTGAGGGCTGTCTTTACCTGCATGTCCATGACGTCTGGGGCTCTGCATCCTTCTGTGCTGGACACAGGCCCTTTTGGGGGTGATGGGGGTTGTTTACACTGAACGTGTCCCCCTGGATGTGGGCAATGATAGTTGGTTTGGTGTATTTCTTTCATTTTTTCAGTAGCTGACAGCATATTTGGAGGTTGACACCTACATGTCTGGTATAGCTACCATAGGCTTTGTGGTTGTCATTCTTACATTCCTTGGCTATTTGTCTTTAGAAACTGTCCTTGGATTATTTTATGAGCGATCATTGTTTCATCCTGATAATGATCAGTGATGCCTTTCCTTTAGTGAAGTTGGCTCTATCATGTGTTCGTTTCCTCCTTCTGTTGTCTAGCTTATTTATGAGCAACAACCACCTGATTGTTGTCTTATTTTTGGAGGTGTGCATCTTGGTTTTATTTGTGATGTCTCAATCCATGCATCCCTGTAGATGCTCATAGGATGCACTTGTAAATGATTCTGTGGTTTGTATACCATTATCCTATAGCAAGAGGGCTTTGGAACGCTCCACTTTGGTCTTGGGAAGTGTGCAGTTTACTTTTGCAAATGTCTTCACAGTGGTTTCATTGACTGGGTGGGGGGGCCAGATGTGGATGTCCAGTGTGATTACTTCATGATCTGATATTACCAGTGAGGGGTTTATCTCTGTAGTGGAACACTAGTACCCCATGTTGGTGATGATCATGTCCAGTATGTTGTCACCTCTAGTGGGCATGGTGACCAGCTGTTCCAGGGTGTTAGGGTTTTCAAACTCTAGGAAACATTGGGCGAAGGACGTTGTATATGAGTAATTCCACCACTCACTGTTTGGGTAGTTGTAATCTCCTCATATACTGGTGTCGGATAGGACCTTTATACTTTCCACTGTTCTCTGGAATACTGAGCGAGGTTCCTGAGACAAGGTACGTGATCTGTAGCAGGCTACAATCTGATGGGCAGCTTTGGCCAATGTTAATTGCATTTGCATGGTCTACAAGGCCTCATGCTGTGCCACTAACCTGAAGGTGTGGGTATCCATAGGGTAAATGGGTACACCCCTTCCTTTTGTATTTCACTTGTGGTTTTGGGTCCAAAGGTCAGAGGGATTGTGAGTGTTTTACGTGGACCATATCCAACAGCTCTGTGTTTGACATTGCTTTGTATGTTAGGCAGTGTACACCTCTGAGTGGGCGATATGCAAGGGAGTATGTATGGAGTATTCTGAGATGGTCTGTGTATGGCATGTATTTCAGGTCACTAATGCTCTTTGTGTGGAATTGCTGCTGGCTTTCCAGTTGTTGTAGTTGTCTTGTGAGGTACATAGCAACAGTGGCGTTGTACTCTATTATAGTTCTAGTGAGTGATGAGTGGAACATTGTCCTCTTCCATTCTGCATGAGATGCATTTTGTGATGAGGTGTGCCACATGGGAGGGTTTCCTGACTACTGTGAGAATGTGATTAGCACAGTTGTATCCACTGTCCACCTGTGACCCAAGGTCCCTTGTCACGCTTTCAGTGTGAAGTATACTACCACCTCTGTTGTAGTTCTTGGCTACAGAGTTTTTAACATAGGGGATGACAATGCACCTTTTGGCACTGAGCTAAAGCCCATGGCTTTGACAACAGCCATCTGTCCCAGTGAGGCCCTTTTGTAGGATGTCCACATCTTTTGTGTTTACCATTATGGCTCCTGGTTTGCAGTCCTCTGGTAAATTCAGCTGCCACAGACCTGCCATGTTAATGTTTACTTCAGAGAAGTAGATACTACACAGCCTGGGAAGTTATCTGGTCCCATGGCTGCTGTGATACTGGCTTTGGAGAGTGTTTATTACCTGTGCAGCCATGATGACAGCAACTTTGCAGTCTTCCATTATGGAGATGTGCTCTTTCATGGGTGTGAGGGGGGTACAGTTAACAGTGATCCTATCTGCCAGGATGTTAGCAATATCAGTTGGCTCTGTACATTTACTGCCATTGAGCTGTAACTCAGAACAGATCTGACATGAACCTGTCTGTTGGGCAGAGATCTCCTGAGTAGACAGTATGCCAGAGAGTACAGATTGTGTTACATTCAGTCTTGTTACATGGGGCGGCTATTTGAAGCCAGTAATCCTCTTGTTAAGGTACTTCATTGGTCTTTCTAGCTGCTGAACGTGCCTAGTCGGATTCATCACAAGTGTGTTGTGGTACTCTCTGACAGGTCTGATGACTGCTGAGTAGTGGGAACCTCCTTTGACCTACGTGCACAGACCTTGGCAGTTTGTGTGAACATATAGCATGATTTTCCAACCACTTTGTGAATATGTTTTTGGAAGTAGAAATGACTATCCGCATTTGTCCATAGATACCTAATTATCACATCCGTATTTAGCCTGTGTGTGTGAGCATGCCCAGTATGAGCTTTCAGTATGTTGCTGTCTGACATTTGGTTTGTTTCTTTAAGTGTGTGAGCATGCCCAGTATGACCTTTCAGTGTGATGCTGAATGGAATCCACTACATTTGTTGGAGTGTGTGAGCACCCCAAGTACAGACATTTATACTATATGTGTATGGAAAATCAAGTTGTATTTTTACAGCAGGGCTCATCTTTGTGTCATAGATCAATAGGGATCATGCTGTGCCTGCAGGGCTTCCATGCAACACTTTGCATAGACTTACTAACATTTCTACATACAGGGGGAACAGCTATTCTTTGTACATTTCTACCTGGGGGCACAACTGATTGTTACTGTGGGTATACATAGGATGTGGGTTTCACCTGACACTTATACACATTTGCTATGCCTGCACTGCTATGTACAGGACACCATTTCAGTCTGTACTGTTGCCTTCCGTAGTGGCTTGCGGCATACTACTATACTACAGATGTTGGCATCCAATGTCACGTATATTACACTGCGACTTCATAGCCTACACAACCCACATCACACCGCCTAGCCTGATGTTCTCAGTCTGCATAGGCGTGTGGGGGAGGTTACCCATTTGCCTCTTTAGGGGCATGATACTGTATTTCTTTGTGTTTGCATTAGTGTACAATTGTCCTGCTGTGTCTGCATCATCAAAATGCTATCATGGCTTAGTGGTTCAGTACTGTGACTATAGTGCAAAGTATCCCAGATTTGAACCCTGTCAATGCTTTTTATTGCCATGCTGGGCAGACCAGACTGCTTAAGGAACAGTACAGCAGATATGAGCATGTTTAACTGACTTTGCTCAACTTTGGCAAACCTTGCCCAACGTTGCCCAACGTTGCGCTAGTTGGCACGAGCAATTTTGTTTACATATACTAGATATTAGTAAAAGCTGCTTAGCACTGCTTTATATTGCTTAAAACATGGCAAGCATGCCTCAGGTGGTGCTGCAGGGCTGCCTATGTCGGATGCACATACTACACTCCCTATACATGTTTGGAAACAGGTAGTGTCATGTTAGGCATCCCTATTATTTTATGTGTGAGTCAGAGGGAGGTATCATTTCCAGGGTTCCTACTGAGCCAGTGTATGTGCTATGCATTGCCTCTTTGCCAAGGCCAAAGCATACTGGGCACGTCTCCTTCTGCCTATTGGGCAGGGTCAATTCCTCCTCTGAGTCACGCTGTGCCTGTGCAGGCCTTGGCAATGGTGGGGGGCTGTTTGGCCCTGCCAAATGCTGTTCCTGCTGCAGCTGTTTTCACAGGATCATATTGTGTAGCATGGCACATACCATGACAATTTGGGTACATGTAGTTGGTGAGTACTGTAAGGCTCCACCAGATGAGTCCAGGCAATGGAACCATGACTTGAGCATCCCAAACACATGCTCTATTATATTTCATGTTTGTGCGTGTGCCTCATTATGGTGTTCTTGTTCAGGTGTGTGTGCATTTCTGATGGGTGTCATCAGCCACGGCTCCAGTGCGTATCCAGCATCCCCCACTAAGTGACCGTCAGGGATATCCCCATTGGCAAATGTCTGGTACAGTTGCGACAGATGCCAGATATGGGAATCGTGGTGGCTTCCAGGGCAGCCAGCACACACATTCAGTATTATGCCCTGGGCATCACACATGACCTGGCAGTTGATGGAGTGGGAGCCCTTGCAGTTGATGTAGGCCCTACCTCGCTCAATGGCTGGTGCTTTCATGTGTATGTACGTGCAGTCAATTGCACCCACTACCTCAGGGTATTCCGCTATTCCATGGAAGAGACGCATGTTGCTGGCCAATACCTCATGGGAACTGGAGAAATATACATGACATGTGCTGACATGGCATTCAGGAACTGGTGCAGTACCCAGGATGCGGATGCCTGTGAAATCCCCATCATATCACCAGTTGGTCTCTGGAAGATACCCATTGCTAGTATTCTTAGGCCAACACATACCTTGGTTTCCACTGGGATGGGTTCCCCTCTGTTGGTTTTGTGTGTGAGGCGTGTCCTGCACAGCTCAACAATTTGCTGCAGGAGGTCTCTGTCCACTCTATAGAGCTCCACTATCTCTAGCTCATGTAGGCCCTGGTAGGTTACCCTGGGTCTGTACACTCTTCTCCATCTCCTCACTGTGGGTTGCTCAGCAGCATTCACAATGTCACCACCCTCAGCATCTTGCACATGTCGCCTTATAATAGCAATGGCAGCCCCTAACATTCTTTTGTCTCAGTTAAGCTTTTTAAGTTTTCACTTCTCTTTGTAGATTGCAGTGTTGCAGTGTTTCTGAGAAAAACATAGGGAAATGTTGTTTGCAGAGTTTTAAGTGCTGGGCTGGGCTAGACTAGTGTACTGCCTGTGTAATTGGCTGATTCTGATTGATTTCACCTGGCAGCTCTGCTAGTTCTCCTTGGTTAACTTCCTACTACTTCCTTTCCTTCCTTTTCTTATTTCTGTTTCCACAGGGGGCAGTGCCACACAAACAAGTGCAAACACATGCACATGAGTGCACACGCACGCACACAGGCTTACACAGGCTTACACGGGCATAGGCGGGTGCACAATCATGCATGTACGCCTTCGGTTTCTGAGTTTCAGTTTAGACAACTGTAGACACGCCTCTTCCAGTCCTGAGTAACTCACAGCAACCACATGCCACTCTTCTCCAATAAGCTTAAAGTCTTTTTGATACATACCCCCTCATGATGTCACCTATCTTCTACTCTGTTACTCCCCTAATCCTACTCTTACACTCTACGGACATGGTTCACATGGCAGGGAAATTTGGGATTGACTATCCTTATGCTCATTTGCATAGGATTGCCTACTAATGCTTGGTTACATCTCTCAGACTGAGCTTCCCCCTTAGCAACCACTACTCAGTAGCCATGTTGACTTAAGCCTGCCATTCACCTGCATGGCAGGTGAATATTTTGAATAAAATCCCTATTTGTGGCTTTTATTTTTTGTTTTTAGGGTTTTTAGAGTGCCGCAAGTTTGCGCGGTGGTGCACTATGCTTAAACATCGGAGATCGAGGAAAAAAAATTATTATTTTATTATTTTGCAACAGATAAAAATGCCAATGGCCATATATCTGGCCATTGGCATGCTTCCTCAACTGGATGCATCTTTTATTTGGAGCTGTCATAGCTCCATTTTGCTATTTGAAGAACGGTACTCAGTTGCCAACTGAGTACATTTCTCCAAATAACACTACTCTTACTAGGACAGGTTAGTGTTTCCTGGATCACATATTTACCTCATTTGCATAGCTTTCAGCAGCAAATGAGGTAATTTGCATAAACTAACCCTGTCTGTGCAAGAGTCGTTTTAGGAGCTCTCTTGCACGCCCCTGCCGGCTGTTCCTGGATCGCTCGGCAGACATGTTGGCTTGCTGGAGTCTTACTCTACTCTTAGACTCCGTGCAAGCCTTCATGAATCTGGCCCGCTGTGTCTCTAGCTTTAGAGAGTGCAGTGACGACTTCTTCTTTTGTGTTATCAGGCAATGGAATCATAGGGGGAATTTCATCAGAAGTGACCGGAGGTGATAATCGGGTGAAATTTTCATTGAATGTAAAGGCCAGCAAATTTACAATGTCTTCTGCTTGAATATAAGCACTGTCTTCTTCAGCCAACTCAGCACATTTTTCAGGATTTCCCTTAACACTTCTAACCTAAGTAAAAAATACTTTACAGTTATCTTTTGCATAGAAGGCTATTTTTACAGTTATCCTTTGCATAGAAGGCTATTTTGTCTCCTATTAAGCTTTTACAGATTTGACTAGTTTCTGGATTTGTCTGTTGATACTAATGTGGGATTTTGTTTCCGTTGAGCACTCTCCTGCTTAGTTTTAGACATAAATGTCTGCCTTCTGTTGTATTGTGTGTTTATGACTGAGATCCTGTTACATCGGCCATCTGTCCTGTGTTGGGCTGAATGCCCTCCCTGTCCCTTCAGGCATACTGAGTGTTTCTCTTCGTACTCAGTGGGAATCCTGTAACTAACAATGATATGGTGGGAGACTTTGCCAATGGTCAGGCTGGACATCGAGTAGCTCAGTTTCCATGTTTTTCTTTTTCTATGTAGCTTGGAGGCTGGTGGGCCTGGTGAGCAGAAGTGTGTCTAACTTTATAGTTTTGTGTTTGTCTTGTAGCCTGATAGTATCTTTTCACCAAGTACGGAGGTAATTTTCTAGAAGCTGATAGAACTCCATTCTTAGCTTCCTCCTTAGCCATCCAGTATTCTTTCCTGGCCTAGTCTTTCTTTAAAATGTCCCACTTTGTCCTGCACTCCGCCTTTCTTTTGATAACTTCCGTGACTTCCTCAGTTAACTTTCTTTAAGTACCTTATTTCTATCGCTTGCTTGGCCACATATCTGTTCTGTAGTCATCCCACATGCTGTTTGGAGGTGCTGCCATTCTTCTTCGACTAAGTCTGTTTCCTCCTCTATTTGTCTTGGGGGACTTGAGCGCTGAGGACTTTTTTGTTCATTCTCCCCTTTTAATTGTCTTCCATTTATGGGTGAGTTTCAGATGGACACATTCAGCATGATTTGGGGGAAAGACCCCCACAGAAGCACAAGTAGATAATGCAAAGGCCGGAGATAATGCATTGGCCGGAGGTCAGGATCGGACCTTGTACCTTGTGCATGGGAGGCGAATACCTTAACCGCTTTGCTAACTGGTCTCACTCCCTAACTGGTCTCACTCCCTTTCAGGGCAAAAAAATATATATATATACCTTCAATCTGTAAATTTATTTGAAGTGGTGAGAATCAAACCTCGCACAATGTGAGTGAAAGGCATATGTCTTAACCACTATACCACTTGGCTTTTCATGTGAAAGCAGGGTTAAAAAAGGGGTTTCCAGCTTGATGATTCTCCTTGCATATCAGTCTAGTCAGACTTATGGGTCATTAGTTTACAGGATCTGTTGATGGCCCACCTCTGTGCAAAGGGATGACTGTTGCTGTCCTCCACTCTACTGGAGCAAAGCCTGCCTAGAGACTGTTGTTAAATAGAGAACTGAATTGGTGTGCTAGGTCATGCTTCAGCTATTTACTAGGCACCCTGGGATTCCATAAGGGTTCATAGATGCTGTGTCTCTAGCTTTAGAGAGTGCAGTGACAACTTCTTCTTTTGTGATATCAGGCAATGGAATCATAGGGGGAATTTCATCAGAAGTGACTGGAGGTGATAAACAGGTGAAATTTTCATTGAATGTAAAGGCCAGCAAGTTTACAATGTCATCTGCTTGAATATAAGCACTGTCTTCTTCAGCCAACTCAGCACATTTTTGTGTTTCCCTTAAGATTTCTAACCTAACTAAAAAATACTTTACAGTTATCCTTTGCATAGGAGGCTATTTTAGTCTCCTATTAAGCTTTTACAGATTTGACTAGTTTCCGTATTTGTTTGTTGATACTAATGGGGGATTTTTTTTTCGTTGAGCACTCTCCTGCTTAGTTTTAGACAGAAATGTCTGCCTTCTGTTGTATTGTGTTTATGACTGAGATCCTGTTAAATTGGCCATCTGTCATGTGTTGGGCTGAATGCCCTCCCTGTCCCTTCAGGTATACTGAATGTTTCTCTTCGTACTCGTTGGGGATCCTGTAACTAACAATGATATGGTGGGAGGCTTTGCCAACAGTCAGGCTGGACATGGAGTAGCACAGTTTCCTTGTTTTTCTTTTTCTATGTAGATTTTAGGCTGGTGGGTCTGGTGAGCAGAAGTGTGTCTGACTTTATCTTTCTGTGTTTGTCTTCTAGCCTGATAGTATCTTTTCGCCAAGTACAGAGGTCATTTTCTAGAAGCTGGTAGAAATCCATTCTTAGCTTCCTCCTTAGCCATCCAGTATTCCTTCCTGGCTTAGTCTTTCTTTTCCATGTCCCACTTTGTCCTGCACTCCTCCTTTCTTTTGATGACTTCCGTGACTTCCTCAGTAACCTTTCTATAAGTACCTTATTTCTACCGCTTGCTTGGCCACATATCTGTTCTGTAGTCATCCCACATGCTGTTTGGAGGTGCTGCCATTCTTCTTCGACTAAGTCTGTTTCCTCCTCTATTTGTCTTGGGGGACTTGAGCGCTGAGGACTTTCTTGTTCATTTTCCCCTTTTAATTGTCCTCCATTTATGGGTGAGTTTCAGATGGAAACATTCAGCATGATTTGGGTGAAAGACCCCCACAGAAGCAAAAGTTGATAATGCAAAAGCCGGAGATAATGCACTGGGCGGAGGTCAGGAGTGAACCTTGTACCTTATGCATGGGAGGCAAATACCTTAACCACTTTGCTATATTGTCTCACTCCCTCTCAGGGCAAAAAAAATATACATCTTTAAGCTGTAAAGCTTTTTCCAGTGGTGAGAATCAAACCTTGCACCATAGGATTGGAAAGCATATACCTTAACCACATGACCACTTGGTTTTTCAGGTTGAAGGGTTTTTAAAAAAAGGTGTTTTCAGCTTCATGATTCTTCTTGCATATCAGTCTAGTCAGACTTATGGGTCATTAGTTTCCAGGATCTATTGATGGCCCACCTTTGTGCAAAGGGATGGGTGTTGCTGTCCTCCACTCTACTGGAGCAAAGCCTGCCTAGAGACTGTTGTTAAATAGAGAACTGAATTGGTGTGCTAGGTCATGCTTCAGCTATTTACTAGGCACCCTGGGATTCCATAATGGTTCATAGATGCTGTAAAAGGAAAAAAACTTCAAAGACCAATTCATGTTAGGTTCAAGCAAGGCAACCTTTATTACTTGCAGCAAGGAGACAAAGCATGTAGGCACAAGGTTTGTCTAGTTCTTTGGTGATCAGTTTGTTATTCTTATACAGTTCTCTTCACGTCACACAGAAAATGTTACTATTCTATTGATGACATAGTTGGACACAGCTTTCTGTATGTCTCACAGAAAATGTTGCCAAACTTACTGCTGACATGGCTAGATTATTTGTCGTTTTACAAAAACATTTTGAGAAACAACCTGGCCGTTGGGCTAATTTTAGCCCACCTTAACATTTCAATTCTTCAATTGTACAGTTCTAATACATGTTACATTTTGTCTACATTCAAGGTACATTTCTAGCTTTGGTACAAGTAATGCTGACTATGGTTTATACTTTCAAGCATCTATTGTTCTCTTTATCAAAGTTTCTAGCAGCTGCATATTTTTTCATGGCATAAGCAGAAATGAAATGCTTATTATTATTTTCATGACATTAGCAGAAAATGAAATGTCTCTTGTTAAGTTTCTAATAGCTGTGCAGATGAACAGAATAAATGTATTAACCCTTTTAAACTTCAAATGCTCTAAGCATGCATATTACTATTATATATTTTTCTAACGTTTCCCCCCTTTTAATACTTTTATTCTATTTTCAAGATAAGCATAAACAGTTTTTTCTTCCCCTAACCTCTTTCTGCTCAGGATTTGCAGTTAAGAGAGTCATTCAGTTTAAGCTCATGAAAGCGTTTTCAGTTTTTTGCAATTCAAGTTCAACATCTTGGTATAAGGTTTCTGAAACCGAAATGTCTACAAAATTTTTATTCAGTCTTTTCATGCAGTGGATGCAGCAGCACACACATACCACCAGTAGGATTGCTCCTACACAGATGGCAATCAGAATGTTCATCAGGATGCTGCCCCAACCCCCAAACAATTTCTGGAAAAGGTCCATCAATGGATTTGGTCCTGGTTTGATCATAGCCAACACCTGCTGAATCACCTCAAGATGGTTGTCTATCTCGTGTTTGTGGTCAGGAATATATGAACAGCACTCCTCCTGGATTAAAGCGCACGTACCTCCTCTCGCCACTAGGGTGAAGTCAAGAGCCATGCAATTTTGAAGCACTACTGTTCTCATGGCATTCAGTTCATCAGTCATCAATTCTAGGACAGAAAAGGTTGCATTACTCATTACTTCGAGAAGCTTAGACAATTTTCTCAATTCCCATATTGATTCCGTTTCTCCATATGCTGGCATCACACCTGCCCACGATATAACAGTATCACTCAGGTCCATGTGTGTCAGTCCATCGCCCACAGCATGATGTTTTTTCCAGCGCACATTGATTTGCCCCACTGGATTGGCAGGCTTCTTGATTTCTCGAACATTCCGAATTTTCCCTTGAGGTAAAGCTGCTGTGTGTCGTATGGCCGGAACCAGGTACCCCAAAAAACAACTGCCAGACCAATTCTCAGGTAGCCATTTATATGCTTTTCTACCACATATAAAGTAACAATCTTCTACTTTAGTAGCAACTTTATTATGCCCTGTCTCTGCATGAAATATTTTCTTGTCGATTATGGTCAATTGCTTATAGAGATTAGCATCATGTTTTACTTCTTCATTTGTCCTATGCATCAGTTCAAAAAATGTATCATAGCTCGTGTTGCAATAGGATCTGATGTTATCAGGTTTAGTGTAGCATCTATAGGGAATAGTCACATTGCAATTGCTCCAACCCACCTTGACTGTATCATTTTTATAAAAGCACACAGTTTCCTTCTGTCGGACAGACAAGTGCAATGCTACTTTATCTTGTGATGTGACATTTGTTGTATCATGAATTATGTTTCCCAGGTCTTGTTGGCTCCTAGGGGAACTGAAGTTAACAGTAACCCCCCATATGCTGTTGGTAAAGCTGTGCAAATCCAGCAATTTGAAACATTGAAAGTTTCAGCATACACATATTTGATTGCCTGGTAAGTGTTAAAGTTCGGGTGCCATTCTGCATGCTTGTTCAGTTCAATTCGTGTGGCTTAGAAAAGGAATGGCCACAACAAAAAGATTATTGTCACTAGTACAGTCAACAGGATGGTTATGCAATACTTCTGTGGAAACGGTTGTTCTGCATTTCTGTTTTCTCCGATTCTTCCAAGTAGGTGAATTTGGATCTTACTGGATTCCGTCATCTTTATTTTGGACACGTGCTCTTACTCTCTACCCTAACAGGACCTTCAGCACCGATGGTTTCTTCACTGGGGTTGAGACGGATCAATCCTATTGATCTGACCCCCCTTTGTAGCCAGACTTTGTGCTGAGGGCCCCGATGGAGAGGTAAGATTTTTGTCTAACTCAAAGTTCTTAACCAGTTTGCAATGCGTTAGGTGTATCCACAAAGCTCATTCTGCTATCTTGACTGCAGTGGGTGTCGAAAGAAGCACCTGGTAGGGACCTTCCCACCTTGGTGAAGTCCAGTTCTTACGCTTAGTTATTTTGATCCACACCCAGTCTCCTGGTGTTACTGTCACTTCTGATGTTTTGGTTTGTCTTCTATCTGAAACAGAATTTAACTGCAACATGTGTTTAGAATTCAACAAATTTTTCATATATTCAGCTAGTGTAAAATCAGCTTCCTGGTCTGATGGCATGAGAAGTTTCCACTGGGGTGTATAATAAGCCCTTCCAAATAATTTTTCAAAAGAAGTCAATCCTTTTGCTGTAGGGACAGTTCTCATGCTCAACAGTGCCAGGGGTAAACATTACAACCAAGTTTTTCCTGTCTCAGCTATTAATTTTCTCAACTTGTTTTTTAGTATACCATTATGCCTTTCAACTAGCCCTGCAGATTGCGGATGGTATGCACAATGATTTTTTAAAGAAATACCAAAATGTTTACTCAACTGCTGTATGGTTTGATTTACAAAGTGTGTACCATTGTCACTGTAGATTCTTTCTGGAATACCGAATCTAGGAATGATTTCCTTGACAAGTATTTTTGCCACTGTAGCTGCATCTGGATTTTTGGTCGGAAAGGCTTCCACCCATCTGGAAAACATATCTATAATGACAAGGCAATACTTCTTATTTTCACATTTGTTCAATTCTATGAAATCCATACAAATAGTGTGAAACGGATATGGTGGTATGGGGTAACTCCCTTGCTTGGGCTTTATCGCCCCTTGTGCATGATGTTTGTTACAAATCTGACACATCAAACAAAACTTTTTAGAGTAGTCTGTACATTGTGAACACCTGGTTCACCAGCTGTACCATCCCCTCTGTTGAGACATGGCTATGCCCATGGCTCAACAATGCTGCATAGCAAAACAAATTAGAGGGTAGTACCGGTTTTCCCTCTCTAGAAATGTACAGCCCCTTTTTGAGGATTGCTCCTCGTTTTATCCATTGCTGTTTTTCAGCTTGCGTAGTGACTGCATTGTTTTAACATATCTAGATCTAAAATTTCAGAGGGTTGTAATTCCTCATTTAAAAGAAATACTTCTGTGGCTGCTTGTTTTGCAGCTATATCAGCTCTCGCATTACCTTTTGAAATTTTATCTTGTTGCTTGGTGTGAGCTGTGCATTTACATATGGCTACTTTCTGAGGTAACTGAATAGATTCTAAAAGATCTAAAATAAACTGTGCATGATTTATAGGTTTACCAGTAGATGTTATCATTCCCCGTTTTTTCCACTGTTGCGCAAAAACATGTACAGTAGAAAAAGCGTACTGGTTATCAGTAAAAATGTTTACACATTTACCCTTTGCTAAGGTACATGCCCGTGTCAGGGCAATCAATTCTGCTGCCTGTGCAGATAAGTTTTGTGGTAAAGGTTTTGCTTCTATAATCTCAATATCAGAGACTACTGCATATCCTACTAGGTTCTGTCCTGCAGGACCCCTTTTGCATGAACCATCCACGTAATATGTCACCTCGGCATTATCCAAGGGGACATCTGTGAGATCTTTTCTAGGTAGTGTCTTTTGCTCAATTACCTGCAAGCAGCTGTGCGGTGTGCCATCTGCAGGGGTCAGGAGCAGAGTAGAAGGGTTTAAAGTCATGCTTCGTTCAATTGTCATATGAGGTTGGCTCAACAATATAGTCATACAGGAAAGATGCCTAGCAGGGGAAAAGATATGCCACCTTTTCTTGTAAAATAATCGTGACTGCATGAGGTACTCTCAAAGTAAGAGGGTGGAATAAGACTACTGAGGCTGAAGCCTGTACTGCCATTGCAGCTGCAACTACTGCTTGTACACAGTGGGGTAAGGAACGTGCCACTGGGTCTAGTTGTGATGAGTAGTAAGCAATGGGGCGTTGCTTATCCCCATGCTGTTGTGTTAATACTGATGTCATGTAACCCTGCTTACAATCTACGGTTTGGAAAAAACGTTTTTGGTAGTTTGGTAATCCCAGAACTAATGAGGACGCTATTAACTGCTTTAGTTTACAGAAGGCAGATTTTGCCTCTGGTGTCCATTGCAATGAATCCTGTGCTGCCATAGGCTTTTTATATATAAGGTAAGTCAGAAGTGCAGATTCCAAGGCATAATTTGGAATCCAACTCCGGCAAAAATTAGTTGTACCCAGGAAGGACATCATTTCCTTCTTGGTAGTGGGTTTTGGTGCTTGCAAAATTGCTATGTTTCTGTCCTCATCTAATGTTCTACCTTCCTTGGATATTACATATCCTAGGTATTTTACCTGTTTTTTCCAAAGCTGCAGTTTACTTTTGTTTACCTTATGTCCCTCAGCGGCTGAAAATCTTAGAAGTGCTATGGTATCTTCTTTTCAATCCTACTGGGTGGGGGCCACCAGCAAGATGTCATCAACATAAAGTAAAATCTGGCTGCCTTTTGGTGGGGTGAACCCCGCCAAGTTGCTTGCCATTTCTTGTGAGAATATCATTGGACTTTTACAATATCCCTGTGGTAGTCACGTATATGTATACCTTTTCCCCTGAAATGTAAATGCAAACCAATACTGGCTGTCAGGGTGTATCGGTATCAAAAAGAACGCATTGCTGATGTCTACCACAGAAAAATACTTTGAGGTTTCAAATAATTCAACAGGGTGTGTGGGTCTGGCACCGTGGGTGCCCTTGATATTACTACATCATTTACGGCTTGTAAGTCCTGGACCATAAGCCATTCTCCGTTGGCCTTTTTGACTGGAAACAACGGTGTGTTACATGGTGAATCGGGAGATTCTACTAGTATCCCTCCTTTAAGTAAGGCTGCTATAATAGGCTTTATCCCTGCCTCTGCATCTTTTCTTAAAGGATACTGTCTTTTTTGTGGTCTAAATGCTGACTTTGGCGTGATAGTAACTGGTCCCGCTCTACGAATGAGTCCTACATCTGACTTCCCTGTTGACCAGAGAGTTTCTGGTATGTCTCGTAAGACATTCTCTTCCACTTTTAATAGGAGTGTCAATCAGATGTCCTCGCTAGACTGCAAGTGCACATTTGAGTTGGTCTGAGTTATCCAATTCAACTTTTTTGCTGGTATTCCTTGTTCTGACAGTTCTATTTCTGTCTGTTTCTCCCATCTCGTAACTCTTTCTCCTAGGTCTGCCCATTCTATGTTTCTGTTTTTGGTTAAGCTAACATGTGGTAATTGATTTGATTTATAAAGTGCAAAGAACTCCTGGGGCAATGAACAGCTGGCTACACTGTTCCCTTCTGTGTCCCAGTACAGGTTTCACAATATCAATCTGTTTGCATGATTCTTAAAAAATTCTTGCTCATATTCCTTATCAGGTCCTGGAGTGTTGCAATAATACAGGGTACAGTGCAACAAGTATTGCTTATCAATGTCAAGGGAGGGGAACTTGCTGATTGCTAGGTTCATCAACTCTTTGGTCACAGTCCCTGGGCCAGTCAAAACCAAGTCCTGGCTGTACCAATAAAAATTTCACCCTCCGATTGCACTACAAAGGTGTCATTTTGTCACTGTGCTTCCATACCCTGCATGGTTGGGACTACTGCTATACCAAATAGCTGCATGAGGTCTCTGCCCAAGAGGTTTACTGGAAATTTTGCAGAAACTACAATTTTGCTTCCTTGTGTCAGTTCTGAAACTGGATCAGTTATTGAAATGTTACGGGAGAGAGGCTCCCAATACAGCTGTCCTTTAGCTGCTTTGACCAGTATATAATCAGGTGACTCTGTGTTTTCTGGTAGTTTGGAAGGGTGTATCAGGGTTCGTGATGCCCCTGAGTCACACAAAAATTTGACCTCCTTCCTTTCTACCAAGAGTGTAACTACTGGTTTTGTGTCTGCCAAATAGAGCTCTAAGCTTAATAAAGCTAGGTCTAATATCTCATTTTCTTCATTGTCACTAACTTCCTGCACTTCTTCTACTCCCTCTATCACATTCTCATTTGTCCTTTCTTCGCTAGTCCCTTCTAGTGATTCCTGACTACCATATAGTCAGTCCTCGCCCTCCTTGTCTTCCGTTGTTGCCTTCTTGTTTTTCTTGCAATCCCTTGCCAAATGTCCCTTTTTACCGCATTTGAAACATTCTCCCCTTTTTTTACACCCTTCAAAATCTTCTGATCACTGATCAGATTGTTTGTTTCCCTGTGCATTTTTCTTGCCTTTTTTCCCAGACTGTACTACATAAACTTCTGCTCCATCTTCTACAGAAAATACTTGAGCTTTCTTTTTCTTTTTGCTATTAAAATGCCTTTCGGCATGCCTAGCATATTCAAGTAATGATTGTAACCTGCTTGTACGATGGTCTACCATGTGTTTTGTAATAAAACTGCTTATAGGCGTGCTACTGACTTTTAAAAATGCATTCTTTAACTGCTGTTCATATGGGGAATCTTGTGTTTGATCTTCAGGAACCTGCATTCCACAGTGGTTATTAAAACATTTTAACAATCTGGCATAATACCGGTCAATAGTTTCACCTTCTTGTTGGATGCATTGATTAATGCAAGTCCAGTCTGCCCTAGGTTTCCATTTTTCAGAGATGCGGTCTGTAACACCTTTCACTCTGGTGTCTAATTCTGCGCTGCTATGTGGGAGGGGTCTTTGTGCAGCATCACGGGGATTCCAGTTTCCACAAATCATGTGCCAATCTGGCCCTACAATTTGTCTAACTACTTTTTTCTATTTCTTCTCCATTTAGGTTATAACTCAACCTCATTCCTTGTAAATCTTGTGAGAATTTTCTAAAATTAACTTTTGGATGGGGGATTCCCTCAGTGGCTTTCCGGATATCTTCCGGAGTCCAGGGTCTATACACTAAGATAGTTGGGTCTTGATTGTCTTGACCTGCCTGAGGATTAGGTACTTCTGTAAGTGGGCATATTTCTTTTTCTTCTTCTTCACCTATAGATTGTGAATTCTTTACTATTTTCCATAACTCGATACCTTCTTCCAGATTACCTGCCTTTGTTCGGGACCTGGCCTCGATAGGATCTCTAATTTTAGTCAGTTTTAATTTCACAATATCTCTCTCCGCAGGATATAGTGGGGGTGGTCTAACTTGTTCACTTGCTTCATATTCTGGTAAGGGAGGTGGAGGTGCTGATGCTATTATTAAGTTATTATCCTCCCTATCTAAAAACATTGCTTTAGAATCGTTGATTTTTTGTTCCCTATGGTTTACTTCCTCCAGCCACCTGTGTGCCTGAGGAATTCCTAATCGACGTTGCTTTTTTACTCAACCCTTGGAATCGTTTTTGAGCTGTTTGATAAGTTTGATAAGCGAGGATTTCTCTAATTTTCCGTCGAATTCGTATTTATTAACCCATTTTGAATAATATCTAACACTGTCGGCGTGTTGTGACTGCATATATTTTGCGTCTTCTGATAACGGCGGATTTTGGGGTCTAGTCACACAATTATTACCCATTTAGTTTTACCCTTTTGATCGTTACGTAACTTCTCTTAATTTTTTAACGTGGTACCACGGATTTTGTTACAGTCTCTTTAGAATGACTGCCTACTTATTCTATTTCTCCTGATCTATGACAAGACATTAATCTTTTTTGTCCCTGACTTGCAAGAAAAATACAGTCTGACAAAAACAATGCACATCTAGTCCCTGATCTAAAACAGAAAACAGAAAAAAGTAGATTTGCCTTACCTGAGCCTACGTGATTGATCACCGAATCATGGAGACCCGTCCTTCAGTCATAGATCAGAAAGTGGCTGGCCTCTTTTGAATGACAATTCAGTCGGAGGACTTTCCATATAAGAAGAACCGATTTGGTTTCTTCCCCATATGGTTTCAACCAGCTTGCCGTTTGATCGAAGGTGAAGAGAGGGCTCCGGTCCGAAGGACCAATCTGTAAAAGGAAAAAACTTCAAAGACCAATTCACATTAGGTTCAAGCAAGGCAAACTTTATTACTTGCAGCAAGGAAACAAAGCATGTCGGCACAAGGTTTGTCTAGTTCTTTGGTGATCAGTTTGATATTCTTATACAGTTCTCTTCACGTCACACAGAAAATGTGACTATTCTATTGCTGACATAGCTGGACGCAGCTTTCTGTATGTTTCACAGAAAATGTTGCCAGACTTACTGCTGACATGGCTAGATTATTTGTCATTTTACAAAAACATTTTGAAAAACAACCTGGCCTTGGGGCTTATTTTAGCCCACCTTAACATTTCAATTCTTCAAATGTACACTTCTAATACATGATACATTTTATCTACATTCAAGGTACATTTCTAGCTTTGGTACAAGTAATGCTGACTATGGTTTATACTTTCAAGCATCTATTGTTCTCTTTATCAAAGTTTCTAGAAGCTGCATATTTTTTCATGGCATAAGCAGAAATGAAATGCTTCTTATTATTTTCATGACATTAGCAGAAAATGAAATGTCTCTTGTTAAGTTTCTAATAGCTGTGCAGATTCATGCAATGTGAACAGAATAAATGTATTAACCCTTTTAAACTTCAAATGCACTAAGCATGCATATTACTATTATATATTTTTCTAACAGATGCTGTGTCCCTAGCTTTAGAGAGTGCAGTGACAACTTCTTCTTTTGTGATATCAGGCAATGGAATCATAGGGGGAATTTCATCAGAAGTGACCAGAGGTGATAAACGGGTGAAATTTTCATTGAATGTAAAGGCCAGCAAGTTTACAATGTCTTCTGCTTGAATATAAGCACTGTCTTCTTCAGCCAACTCAGCACATTTTTGAGTGTTTCCCTTAAGATTTCTAACCTAACTAAAAATACTTTACAGTTATCCTTTGCATAGAAGGCTATTTTAGTCTCCTATTAAGCTTTTACAATTTGACTAGTTTCCAGATTTGTCTGTTGATATTAATGTGGGATTTTTTTTTGTTGAGCACTCTCCTGCTTAGTTTTAGACAGAAATGTCTGCCTTCTGTTGTATTGTGTGTTTATGACTGAGATCCTGTTAAATCAGCAATCAGTTCTGTGTTGGGCTGAATGCCCACTCTGTCCCTTCAGGTATACTTAGTGTTTCTCTTCGTACTCAGTGGGTATCCTGTAACTAACAATGATATGGTGGGAGGCTTTGCCAACGGTCAGGCTGGACATGGAGTAGCTCAGTTTCCATGTTTTTCTTTTTCTATGTAGCTTGGAGGCTGGTGGGCCTGGTGAGCAGAAGTGAGTTTGACTTTATCTTTCTGGGTTTGTCTTGTAGCCTGATAGTATCTTTTCGCCAAGTACGGAGGTCATTTTCTAGAAGCTGGTAGAACTCCATTCTTAGCTTCCTCCTTAGCCATCCAGTATTCCTTCCTGGCCTAGTCTTTCTTTTCCATGTCCCACTTTGTCCTGCACTCCTCCTTTCTTTTGATGACTTCCGTGACTTCCTCAGTAACCTTTCTTTAAATACCTTATTTCTATCGCTTGCTTGGCCACATATCTGTTCTGTAGTCATCCCACATGCTGTTTGGAGGTGCTGCTATTCTTCTTCGACTAAGTCTGTTTCCTTCTCTATTTGTCTTGGGGGACTTGAGCGCTGAGGACTTTCTTGTTCATTCAACCCTTTTAATTGTCTTCCATTTATTGGTGAGTTTCAGATGGAAACATTCAACATGATTTGGGGGAAAGACCCCCACAAAAGCACAAGTAGATAATGCAAAGGCCAGAGATAATGCATTGGCCGGAGGTCAGGATTGAACCTTGTACCTTGTGCATGGGAGGCGAATACCTTAACCGCTTCGCTATCTGTTCTCACTTCCTCTCAGGACAAAAAAAATATATATATATACCTTTAATGTGTAAAACTCTTTCCAGTCGTGAGAATCAAACCTTGCACTTTGGGATTAGAAGTCATACACTTTCACCACTGTACCACCTGGCTTTTCAGATGGAAAAGATTTTAAAACAAGGGGTTTTCAGCTTCATGATTCTCCTTGCATATCTGTCTCTAGATTTAGAGAGTGCAGTGACAACTTCTCTTTTTGTGATATCAGGCAATGGAATCATAGAGGGAATTTCATCAGACGTGACCGGAGGTGATAAATGGGTGAAATTTTCATTGAATGTAAAGGCCAGCAAGTTTACAATGTCTTCTGCTTGAATATAAGCACTGTCTTCTTCAGCCAACTCAACATGTTTTTGAGTATTTCCCTTAAGATTTCTAACCTAACTAAAAATACTTTACAGTTATCCTTTGCATAGAAGGCTATTTTAGTCTCCTATTAAGCTTTTGCAGATTTGACTAGTTTCCGGATTTGTCTGTTGATACTAATGTGGGATTTTTTTTCTGTTGAGCACTCTCCTGCTTAGTTTTAGACAGAAATGTCTGCCTTTTGTTGTAATGTGTGTTTATGACTGAGATCCTGTTACATCGGCAATCTGTCCTGTGTTGGGCTGAATGCCCACTCTGTCCCTTCAGGTATACTGAGTGTTTCTCTTTGTACTCAGTGGGGATCCTGTAACTAACAATGATATGGTGGGAGGCTTTGCCAATGGTCAGGTTGGACATGGAGTAGCTCAGTTTCCATGTTTTTTCCTTTTCTATTTAGCTTGGAGGCTGGTGGGCCTGGTGAGCAGAAGTGAGTCTGACTTTATCTTTCTGTGTTTGTCTTGTAGCCTGATAGTATCTTTTCGCCATGTATGGATGTCATTTTTTAGAAGCTGGTAGAACTCCATTCTTAGCTTCCTCCTTAGCCATCAAGTATTCCTTCCTGGCTTAGTCTTTCTTTTCCATGTCCCACTTTGTCCTGCACTCCTCCTTTCTTTTGATGACTTCCGTGACTTCCTCAGTAACCTTTCTTTAAGTACCTTATTTATATCACTTGCTTGGCCACATATCTGTTCTGTAGTCATCCCACATGCTGTTTGGAGGTGCTGCCATTCTTCTTCGACTAAGTCTCTTTAATCCTCTATTTGTCTTGGGGTACTTGAGCGCTGAGGACTTTCTTGTTCATTCTCCCCTTTTAATTGTCTTCCATTTAAGGGTGAGTTTCAGGTGGAAACATTCAGCATGATTTGGGGGAAAGACCCCCACAGAAGCATAAGTAGATAATGCAAAAGCCGGAGATAATGCATTGGCCAGAGGTCAGGATCGAACCTTGTACCTTGAAGGCGAATACCTTAACCGCTTCACTATCTGGTCTCACTTCCTCTCAGGGCAAAAAAATATATATACCTTTAATCTGTAAAGCTCTTTCCAGTGGTGAAAATCAAACCTTGCCCCTTGCAATTGAAAGGCATACACCTTAACCATTGTACCATTGGGCTTTTCAGACGAAAATGATTTTAAAAAAAGGGGTTTTCAGCTTCATGATTCTCCTTGCATATCAGTCTAGTCAGACTTATGGGTCATTAGTTTCCAGGATCTATTGATAGCCCAACTCTGTGCAAAGGGATGACTGTTGCTGTCCTCCACTCTACTGGAGCAAAGCCTGCCTAGAGACTGTTGATAAATAGAGAGCTGAATTGGTGTGCTAGGTCATGCTTCAGCTATTTACTAGGCACTCTGGGATTCTGTCAAAGGAAAAATATACTTTAAAAATGATCAAAACATGGTAGGTTCAGGTTAAGGCACTTTAATCTTGCAGCAAGGAGACAAAAACGTGCTATTACAGAGTTTGTCTAACTAGAAACAGGAAATACTTTCATTTTTATACATTCTCTAACTAGGCATGGCCTACCAAGCTGACGTAACAGATTACCACCTTTTTCATCATCATCTGTTGACCATCATTCCCATGAATTTCTGCTGATTTATCAATTTTTGTGTGAAACTTCCTGAGGAAAACAACATGGCCTTGATTACTCCCAGTTAGATACATGTTATGTTACCATTCAAGGTACTATGGCTAATTCAAGCACAATGCTAACAGTTCATTTCTCTAATAATCCTTTGTCTACTTTATCTCTAAGTTACTGCAGCTGCACATGTTCTCATACTTTGAACAGAGCTGATTGTTTAAAATCATTACATTTACAGAATATAGTATTGTTCATTCATTCGTTCCTGACCTAGCAGATAAGCACTTGCTTCTCAAGTACATTTCCAAAAGGCATAAACATGAATATTGCTGTGCTAGCAGTTACTAGGTCAGAAGGCATCTTGCAAGTTTCAGAAAGCATACTGCAGTTTTCAAAAAGCATCTTTTTCAGTCTCATATGAAACTCAATTTATATATAACACAGTGCATGAAAAATAGAATGAAAAGCGTATTAATTCATTTGATTATTAATTGGCATTAAGCATCCACACATTAATACATATTTTTCTAACATTTCCCTCCTGTTAATACTTTTAATTTTATTTTCAAAAAAGAATAAACAGTTTGCTTCTTTTTCTAACCTCTTCCAATCAGGATTTGCAGTTAAGAAAGTAATTCAGTTTAAACTTTTATGAAAGTGTTTCGCATTCTAGCAGCTCTTCAAATTCAGTACTTTGATACATAGTCTCAGATACTGATATATCTATGAATTCTTTGATTAATTTCTTCATGCAGGGGATTCCACAACAAACACAAACTCCTATTAGGAGTAATCCTACCCCAATGGCAATCAATATGTTCATTAGGATGGAACCCCACCCCCCAAACACATTCTGGAGAAAGTCTGTCAGAGGGTTTGGGCCTGGTTTGGTCATGGCCGACACTTGCTGAGTCACCTCGAGATGATCGTTAATCTCATGCTGATGATCAGGAATAAACGCACAGCATTCTTCTTTGATTAAAGCACACGTCCCACCCCTCGCCACTAGGGTGAAGTCAAGAGCCATTCGGTTTTGGAGTACTACAGTTCTCATGGCATTCAGTTCATCAGTTATCAGTTCTAGAGCAGAAAAAGTCGCATTGCTCATTACTTCGAGAAGTTTTGACAGTTTTCGCAGCTCCCATATCGATTTAACTGCACCATATACAGGTAATATACCTGCCCAGAATATGACAGCATCACTCAAGTCCATGTGCGCAAGTTTGGTTCCCACATTACGATGGTCTTTCCAGCCCACTTCGATCTGTCCCACTGGATTTTCAGGTTTCTTAACAGTCTTTTTGGTCACATCTCGGGTATTTTGAATATTTCCCTGAGGCAAAACTGCAGTGTGTCGGATGGCCGGGAACAGGTACCCCAAAAAACAACTGCCAGACCAATTCTCAGGTAACCATTTATATGCTTTTTTACCACACACAAAATAACAGTCCTCTACTTTAGTTGTTACTTTGTTACGAAATGACTGTCCTGCATGAAACATTTTCCTATCTATTACAGATAACTGTTTAAAAAGTACAGGATTACGTTGTACCTGATCAAGAGTCTTATGCATAGATTTCAAAAATGAGTCATAATCTGTACTACAAGATCCACTTAAATCATTTGTTTTTTTATAACATTTATACTGTACCGTGACATTACACTTACTCCATCCCACTTGGATGGTATCATTTTTGTAAAAACATACAATTCCTTTTTGTGTTACAGGCAAATACAGTGCTACCTTATCATGTGCTTTAATAGCAACTGTGTCAAAAAACAGATTTTCCCAGGTCTAGTTGACCCCTAGGGGAATAGCAGCCATCAATAAACTCCCGTATGCTGTTGGTATGGCTGTGCAGACCCAGCAGTTCGAAACATTAAAAGTCTCAGCATACACACGTGTAATTGCCTGATAAGTGTTAAAGTTCGGATGCCAGTCTATGTTTGGTTCATTACGTTTAATCAGTTCAACTTTCGTGGCAGGAAAAAGGAGTGGCCACAACAAAAAGAACAGTGTGATTAGCATAGCTATTAAAATGATCATACAAGTTTTCTGAGGTTGTTCAATGTCTCTATTCACTGTACCTGGCCATTATGTTCTCGTTGTACAACAGTAACAAAGTTTTTGTCCAATTCAAAGTTCTTAACCAGTTTACAGTGCGTCAAATGAATCCAGGAAGCTCGCACCGCGATCTTGACTGCAGTGGGTGTTGACAGTAGTACCTGGTAGGTCCTTCCCACTTCGGAGAACTCCAGTTCTTTCACTTCACAATCTTCACCCAGACCCAGGGGCCTGGGGCTACTGGTGCTTCCGATTTTGGTTGTTCTTTATCTGAAACAGAATTTAACTGCAAAAGTTTGTTATTCAAAAATCGCCTCATATACCCTGCAAGTGAACTGTCAGCCTCTTGCTCTGCAGACATGAGAGGTTTCCACTGAGGTGTATAATATGCCCTCCCAAACAAAGTTTCAAAAGGAGTTAATCCCTTTGCATTTGGAACAGTTCTCATGCTCAACAGTGCTAAAGGCAAACAGTGCACCCAGTATTTTGTGTCTTGCTCATCAACTTCCTAAGCTTACTCTTCAACACCCCATTATGCCTCTCTACTAACCCTGCAGATTGGGGGTGGTAAGCGCAGTGATTTTTTAACGATATTCCAAAATAACGACTAAGTTGCTGTACTGTTTGGTTCATGAAATGTGTACCGTTATCACTATAAATCTTTTCCAGTATGCCAAATCTGGGTATAATTTCTTTAAAAAGGACCTTTGCAACAGTAGCTGCATCTGGATTTTTAGTTGGAAAAGCTTCCACCCATTTGGAAAACATATCTATAATGATAAGGCAATACTTTTTATTTTCGCATTTATTCAGTTCTATGAAATCCATACAAATAGTATGAAATGGATACGGTGGTGTAGGGAAACTCCCTTGCTTAGGCTTCAATGCCCCTTGTGCGTGATGCTTGTTACAAACATGGCATGCTGCACAAAAAGTTTTTGTGTAATTTGTAAATCCATAGGTTGTAAACACTCGATTCATTAACTGTACCATCCCCCCTGTTGAGACATGGCTCTGCCCATGGCTCAACAAAGCTGCATATCTAAACAAGTTAGATGGCAAAATTGGTTTCTTTTCCTTGGAGATGTACAGTCCCCTTTCAAGGATTGTTCCTCGTTTTATCCACTTCTGTTTTTTCTACATTTGTAGTAAGTGTCTGCATTGTTTTTAACGTTTCTAAATCTAAAGTCTCAGAGGTTTGTAATTCCTCACTCAAAAGAAAAGCTTCTGAGGCTGAAGCTGCCTGTTTCGCAGCTGTATCAGCCCATGCATTACCTTTTGAAATTCTATCCTGTTGCTTGGTATGAGCTACGCATTTGCAAATAGCTACTTTTTGAGGTAACTGAATAGAGTCTAATAGATCTAAAATGAATTGCACATGATTAATTGGTTTACCAGTAGATGTTATCATTCCTCTATTTTTCCACTGCTGCGCAAAAACATGTACAGTAGAAAAAGCATACTGACTGTCAGTATAAATGTTCACTTTCTTACCTTTCGCTAAGGTACATGCCCTTGTCAAGGCAATCAACTCTGCCGCTTGTGCAGATAAATCGTGTGGTAAAGATTTTGCTTCTAAAGTTTCAGTATCAGAAACAACTGCATACCCCACTAGGATCTGTCCTGTAGGACCCCTCCTGCACGAGCCGTCCACATAGTATGCCACCACGGCATCATCCAAGGGAACATCCGTAAGGTCTTTTCTAGGTAATGTCTTTTGCTCAATCTCCTGCAGGCAGCAGTGCAGTTTGCCATCTGCAGGGGTTGGGAGCAAGGTTGACGGATTCAAAGTTGTGCATCGTTCAATTGTCATATGAGGTTGGCTCAACAGTATAGTCATACAGGAAAGATGTCTAGCAGTAGAAAGATATGCTACTTTTTCTTGCAGTAAAATAATTGCGATTGCATGAGGCACTCTCAATGTGAGAGGGTGGAATAACACTACTGAGGCCGAAGCCTGCACTGCCATCGCAGCTGCAACTACTGCTTGTACACAGTGGGGCAGGGACCGCACCACTGGGTCTAACTGTGATGAATAGTAAGCTATGGGGCGTTGCTTGTCCCCATGCTGCTGTGTCAATACTGATGTCATATAACCCTGCTTACAGTCTACAGTTTGAAAAAATTGCTTATGATAGTTTGGTAATCCTAAAACTAAGGATGATGCTATCAGTTGTTTCAGCTTGCAGAAAGCTGCTTCTGCGTCTTGTGTCCATTGTAATAAATCCTGTGCTGCCATCGGCTTTTTGAATATTAAATTGGCCAGTGGAGCAGATTCCAAAGCATAATTTGGTATCCAACTTCGACAAAAATTAGTAGTTCCCAGGAAGGACATCATTTCCTTCTTGGTAGTTGGTTTAGGTGCCTGTAATATTGCTGTTTTTCTATCTTTGCCTAATATTCTACCTTCCTTGGATATTACATATCCCAAGTACTTAACTTGTTTTCTCCAAAGTTGTAGTTTGTTCTTGTTTACTTTGTGTCCTTGAGTAGCTAAAAACTGTAATAATGCTATGGTGTCCTCTTTGCATTCTTGCTGGGTGGGGGCTGCCAGCAGAATGTCGTCTACATGAAGTAAAATCTGACTACCTTTCGGTGGGATAAATCCCGCCAGGTTGCTTGCCATTTCTTGTGCAAATATTGTTGGACTTTCACAATATCCCTGTGGTAATCTTGTGTATGTATACCGTTTCCCCTGAAATGTAAATGCAAACCAATATTGGCTGTCAGGGTGTATCAGTATTGAGAAAAATGCATTACTAATATCTACCACAGAAAAATACTTTTGCTGAGGTTTTAAATCATTCAGTAAGGTGTGCGGATCTGGCACCGTTGGTGCCCTGGGTATAACTGCATTATTTACCGTTTGTAAATCTTGGACCATATGCCATTCCCCATTTGCTTTCCTGACAGGAAATGAGGGTGTATTACATGGTGAATCAGGAGATTCTATTAAGACTACTTCCTTAAGTAAGGCTGCTATTACAGGTTTGATTCCTATCTCTGCATCCTTTCTCAAGGGATACTGTCTTTTCTGAGGTCTAAATGCTGACTTTGGCATAATAGTAACTGGTCCTGCTGTTCGTATAAGTCCTACATCTGATTTCCCTGTTGACCAGAGAGTCTCTGGTATGTTCTGCAATGCTTTTTCCTCTTCTTCTAATAAGAGTAATACTCAGCTATTCTCACTAGCCTGTGAGTGCACAGCTGGGTGTGTCTGTGTTATCCAATTCAATTTCTGTTTCTGCACTCCTTGTTCGGAGAGTTCTAATTCTGTCTGCTTTTCCCACCTTGTGACTTTTTCAACTAAGTCTTCCCATTTCAAATTTCTATTCTTAGTTAAGCTAACATGTGGCAATCGATTAGATTTGTAAAGTGCTAAAAATTCCTGGGGCAATGAACAGCTTACTACACTGTTTCCTTCTGTGTCCCAGTACAAGTTTCATAACACTAGTCTGTTTGCGTGGTTCTGAAACAATTCCTGCTCATAATCTTTATCAGGTCCTGGTCTATTACAGTAATATAGAGTACAATGCAACAAATGCTGTTTGTCAATGTCGAGGGAGGGGGACTTACTGATGGCTACATTCATCAGTTCTTCGGTTACTGCCCCTGGACCAGTCGTAACTAAGTCCTGGCTGTACCAATAATATGTCTCACCCTCCAGTCGCACTACAAAAGTATCCATTTGTCGCTGTGCTTCCATACCCTGCATGGTTGGAACTACGGCTATGCCAAATATCTGCATTAAGTCTCTATCCAAAAGGTTTACTGGACATTTGCAGAAACTACAATTTTACTTCTCTGGGTCATACCTGAAACGGGGTCTGTTATCGCTATGTCGTGGGAGAGTGGCTCCCGATACAGCTGTCAATTAGCTGCCTTCACTAGTATATAATCTGGTGATTCTGAATCTTCCGGTAATTTGGAAGAGTGTATCAGGGTCCGTGAAGCCCCTGAGTCACACAAAATTTGACTTCCCACCCTCTACCAGAAGCGTCACTTCCGGTTTTGTATCTGCTAAGTAAAGCTCTAGGCTCAATAAGGCTAAGTCCGAAATGTCATTTTCTTCAATGTCTGCAAATTCATGCACATCCTCTACCCCTTCTGTCACATCCTCTGCCCTTGCTATCACATTTGCACTTGTCCTTTCCTGTTTATTTTCATTTAGTGATTCCTGACTATCATATAGTCATTCCTCATCTTCCTTATTTTCTGTAGTCACCTTCTTATTTAGCCTGCAATCCCTTGCTAAATGTCCTTTTTTCCCACATTTAAAACATTCACCTCTTTACTTTCTTTCTTTCTTCAAAATCTTCTGATCACTTGTCAGATTGTTTATTTCCCTGGGTATTTTTCTTAGCCTTTCTTCCAGTTTGTACTACAAATACTTCTGACCCATCTTCTGCCGAAAATACTTGAGTTTTCTTTTTCTTTTTACTATTAAAATGTCTCTCTGCATGTCTAGCATATTCAAGTAATGGCTGCAATCTACTCGTACGATGATCTACCATGTGCTTTGTAATAAAGCTGCTAATGGGAGTTATACTACCCTTCAAGAATGCATTCTTTAGCTGTTGTTCATATGGGGAATCTTGTGTCTGGTTTTCTGGTATCTGCATTCCGCAGTGGTTGTTAAAACACTCTAATAATCTAGCATAATATCTATCAACTGTTTCACCTTCTTGTTGAATGCACTGATTAATGCAAGTCCAATCAGCCCTAGGCTTCCACTTTTCAGAGATTCGGTCTGTCAGACCTTTTACTCTACCATACAATTCTGCATTAGTATGTGGGAGTGGTCTAAGCTGTGCGTCACGAGGATTCCAGTCGCCACTGATCATGTGCCAATCTGGACCTACAATTTGTCTAACTACTTTTTCTACTTCTTCTCCATTCAAATGGTAACTTAATGTCATACCCTGTAAATCTTCTAAAAATTTTTGAAAATTCACTTTCGGATGGGGAATTCCCTCCGTGGCTTTCCGGATATCTTCCGGTGTCCACGGTCTATAAACTAAAAGAGTCGGATCCTGTCCTGCCTGTCCTGCCTGAGGATTTGGTACTTCTATGAGTGGACATATTTCTTCCTCACTCATAGCTTGTGATTTTCTATTTATTTCACATAATTCAATCTCCCTTCTCAAGTCGCGTGTTCGAGACCTTGTCTCGATAGGATCCCTGACAAATGGTTATGATGCTGTGGAAACAGCTGGATATAGCGGAGGTGGATCAGCTTGTCCACTCGCTTCATATTCCGGTAAGGGAAGCGGAGGGGGGAAAGGAGGGGCCGTTGCTATTACCAAGTTATTATCTTCTTTGTCTAAGAACATCGTTTTTGAATTCTTTATCTTTTGTTCCCTGCGATTTGCTTCCTTAAGCCACCTATGCGCCTGAGGGACTCCTAATTGTCGTTGCTTTTTTAATTGACCTTTTGCGTCTGTTTTTCGTTGCCTGACAAGTTTAATAAGTGCAAGTTTATCTAAATTACCATCAAATTTATACTTATCAACCCATTTTGTATAATATTTAACATTGTCGGCACGCTGTAATTGCATATATTTCACGTCTTCAGTTAGGGGCGGGTCTCGGGAACTTTTTGTACACTGATTTCCCATTGTTGCCTTAGCTAAGCTGTAAATTGTTACGTAACCCTTTTTATCATGTGGTACCACAGTTTTATACCTTTTCACAGTTTATCTAGAATAACTGTCTACCTGTTCTGTTTCCCTGATCTATGACAAAACAGTAACCCCTTTTTTGTCCCTGATCTGCACATGCAAATCTTCCTGACAAAAACAGTTCTGTAATTAGTCCCTGATCTTAAAACAGAAATAAGGTAATTCCTCCTTACCTGTCCCTCCGTGAGTTGATCCACCGGATCATTGACTCGTCCTCCAATCCCAGATCAGAAACAGTGGCTGGCCTCTTCCAAATGACAATTCAGTCGGAGGTCTTTCAAAACAGAAGAGCCAATTTGGCCTCTTCTCCGTACGGATGCATGCCACCGGGCCCAATTCTGACCTAGGCCTAGAGCGAGAGGTACTTTCCGGTCCAAAGGACCAAAACTGTCAAAGGAAAAATATACTTTAAAAATGATCAAAACACGGTAGGTTCAGGTTAAGGCACTTTAATCTTGCAGCAAGGAGACAAAAACATGCTATTATAGAGTTTGTCTAACTAAAAACAGGAAATACTTTCATTTTTATACATTCTCTAACTAGACATGGCCTACCAAGCTGACATAACAGATTACCACCTTTTTCATCATCATCTGTTGACCATCATTCCCATGAATTTCTGCTGATTTATCAATTTTTGTGTGAAACTTCCTGAGGAAAACAACATGGCCTTGATTACTCCCAGTTAGATACATGTTATGTTACTATTCAAGGTACTATGGCTAATTCAAGCACAATGCTAACAGTTCATTTCTCTAATAATCCTTTGTCTACTTTATCTCTAAGTTACTGCTGATGACTGTCAAGGTGCAAAGTTTGTTTCTCACCACTGGAATGAGCTTTACAGATTGGAGATATGTATTTTTATTGCCCTGAGAGGGAGAGTGACCAATAGGTCTGATCCTGACATCCGGCCAATGCATTATCTCCGGCCTTTGCATTAGCCACTTGTGCTTCTCTGGGGGGGTCTTTCCCCCAAATCATGCTGAATGTTTCCATATGAAATTCACCCATGAATGGAAGACAAATAAAAAGGGAGACTGAACAAGAAAGTCCTCAGCACTCAAGTACCCCAAGACAATTAGAGGAGGTAAAAGACTTAGTCGAATAAGAATGGCAGCACCTCCAAACAGCATGTGGGATGACTACAGAACAGATATGTGGCCAAGCATGTGATTGAAATAAGGTACTTAAAGAAAGGTTACTGAGGAAGTCACGGAAGTCATCAAAAGAAAGGAGGAGTGCAGGACAAAGTGGGAGATGGAAAAGAAAGACTAGGGCAGGGAGGAATACTGGATGGCTAACAAGAAGGCTAAGAATGGAGTTATACCAGCTTCTAGAAAATGACCTCAGTACTTCGCAAAAAGAAACTATCAGACTACAAGACAAAGACAGAAAGACAAAGTCAGACACCCTTAAGTTCAACAGGCCCAGCAGGCTCCAAGGTACATAGCTTAAGGAAAACATGGAAACTGAGCTACTGCATGTCCAACCTGACCGTTGGCAAAATCTCCCACCATATCATTGCTAGTTACAGGATTCCCACTGAGTATGATTAGAAACACTTAGTATACTCCTTCAATACTCCACAAAAACCACTTCAAAAAAAGCAAAAAAAGTCCGCTGGCTTTACCATGAAGGGATAATCCTCCGATTAAATGTGCCACAAGTTGTAGAAAACAGAAGTATAACCAATAGCACCAAAGCAATGGACAAAAACTCCAGTACCACTCGACAGGAACCAAGTAAAAATAATTTAATAATACAAACGTTACAGCCACAACACAGAATCGGGATTGAGCGCGCTTTCATCTACTATAACTCGACTTCATCAGACCATCATATGTATGTATATATGTGTGTGTGTGTATATATATATATATATATATATATATATATATATATACACACACACACATACATATATATGTATATATATATATATATATATATATATATATATATATATATATATATATATATATATATACACACACACATATACTTGTATATATATTTATATATATATATATATATATATATATATATATATATATATATATATATATATATATATATATATATATATATATATATATATATATATATATATATATATATATATATATATATATATATATATATATATATATATATATATATATATATATATATATATATATATATATATATTTGTACATACACAAACGCATACATCTACATAATTACATACATTTCCTATACTGTTGAATGACTGTGCTGGATGATATGTTTGTGATAACATCAGCAATATGTGTATCTGTCATGGCTTAGTGGTAAATCACTTTGCTTGTAGTGTACAGTGTATAGGGTTTGTAACTTATGAGTGCTGATTTGTTTGTTGCTGGGTAGGACATGAGCTGTTGGATACAGAGTAACTAAGACACTTTTAAGCAATTGGAAGCGGGTTTGTTCTGGTTTGCATGAGGGTAAGCAATGCTAACCTCTTGTTACATATGCTTACAGACAGTTAGCTTCAATCTTGCTTAACCTGTGTGCACATTGCTTACCCCCGCACAAATGGGCTTAAACCTGCTTACTAGTGCTTAAATATGCTAACTACCGCTTACTAGTGCTACATTTTAGACAGTAATAGTGTAATGGTTCTTGGGGAGGTGGGTGATTTGGAAAATGTACGGAGTTATCATTCATTACACAGTTTACCTTCCATTTGTATCTGTGATACTTTATGGGGCACATGTGATTATCTGTGGACTTTGCAACATTATGACACTGACACCTCACATCTGCATTAAATGCACTACTGCAGTTCACAAATGTATTGTATTTATTAGGTTATGCCACAAAAAATATTTATCATAGAGTGATTTGAAGGGAAAATGGAATGCACCACAGTGGGACTCAAACTGGGAACACTTGCTCATTAGGCAAATGCTCTGCCCACTACACTATTGTTATGCTGCTTCATTTCCATATATCTTCAGCCTTTTAAGTTGCTATAACCATAGCTAAGCAATGGGCACACCCGTGCACCTATGGTTAGCTGTAGTCGGATTTTAAAAAAATAAATAAAAGTGTTTCTTCTTTTGATTTATATGTACTGCTGCTGTTGTACACATAGGGGACTGTTGGTGGGGCTATGCGGACACCTATGAGTGATCTCGCTCATTTTTTAACCAATTCTGCTGTTCTACATTGCAGGGACATGTTTATTCTGGGTGTTTTGCTCTCAGACATGCCCCCTGCACTCATACACGCTCAGCATGCCTTCATTAATATACATGGTGTGCTGCTGTCCTGCTCCTACATGGCCGCTTCCGTGCAGGACTAAGTTAGTCCTGCATGGAAGATTAGAATAATCAG